>NC_139624.1:35284617-35349617 GCF_964638095.1 Poromitra crassiceps
GACGGCTGAGGAAGGGCTAAAACGCTGCTAAGCTGTTGGGTAAATAAGCAGCATTAGGAATGTTAACAGTTCATTTCACACCTCACCATCTCTCCTTTCCACTCATGTTCTCTCATTGGTTATTGTTAACCTCCCGTGGCCACTGACCAATTTTCAGCCATACTTTTGGCTAAACAATCCGTTCGTCTATTTTTTCTCCTCATCAGTGCGTGTTGTCACGTTGCCTAGGAATGATCCGCCGACCTCCCATTGGCCCTCGAAAAATCGAGTGTGCGTGTACAGAGAGGGAGAGAAAACTGAGGGAGTGTGTTCTTTTCCATTTCTGTGGGCGTGTTTGACCTTTTGGACACAACGATGAGAGTGTTGAGAGAGAAGGGAAGGAAGAGAGAGAGTAGAGGAAAACTGGTGGAGAGAGGGAGAGAGAGAGGGAGGGAGGAGGAGAGCCAGCACAGAGACCTCAGACACGTAAACATGTTTTGGTCAAAACAAGCATTCAAAATGCATTTGAGCATGGTGCTTTTATCATGGCATCTGAACAGCAACACTTTCTGGCAGCAGGCCAGGGTAATGAAGTGTCTGAAACAGCATTTAGGACATTGACACCCAAATGCACCACTAAACACAACACAGTCACAGACATTTTGCTCTGATGTGCAGAGAGCAATACTCTTTTCCTTACAGTGTGAGTGTGTACCTGTGTGTGTGTGTGTGTGTGTGTGTGTGTGTGTGTGTGTGTGTGTGTGTGTGTGTGTGTTTGTGTGTGTGTGTGTGTGTGTGTGTGCGCCCCCTTCACCTCTTTCTCAGGTCGATAAAAACTTGAAAAGTTGCTGCCTCATGTAGCTAACCCAAGTGTTTGCTCCCTCGTTGCTTATGTGTGTGTGTGTGTGTGTGTGTGTGTGTGTGTGTGTGTGTGTGTCTGTGTCTGTCTGTGTGTGCGCGCGTGTGTGTGTGTGTGTGTGTGTGTGTGTGTGTGTGTGTGTGTGTGTGTATGTGTATGTGTGTTTATACACTCACTCACCAGTCCTGTGCCCTCGCCAGCTCTGCATGACTTCTCTTAACCTCCACCAAGAGCTTGATCTGGGACTCCTGGGATCTGTTGAATTAATTAAATGATGCATGTGCTACAGTATGTAGTATAGTAGCCTGTAGCAATATCAGGCCTTAGCTGCTACATTTACATGATACAGCCATTACTTTGATATAACTGATATACTGGAGTAAGGCAACACTCTTTGTCACTTGACTACCTTAGTCTGATTGTCTGATTTAGAGTAAGGTCATGATCAATGTAAGCATAACACACATACATGACTGCTCAATTTTTAGAGCTATATGGCCATATTAACACATTCGTCAAATTTATTATTATTATTATTATTATTATTATTGTTACAATTTTACCTCCGCCAAGGAGGTTATGTTTTCGGTGCCATTTATTTGGGTCTTACCCAGGTCCCTCGGACAGTCCAGGCGGGCAGGAAGCACTCATGCCTCGGATTCTCCTCTCCGGTCCACACGGAAGCAGCTGGCTGCTTGGTTCTCTGCGGATCCCACTCGTGTAGCACCACAACATGCTGAATCCCACTCGATTTGAGGGCAGAACACGCCAGGATTGGCCAACGCCAAATCCAGCCCCCACAATTGTCAAATCAAATCATCGACACGCTTTGGCCCGCCTCTCAACCCTCTGTTATCTAAGACAAGATTTGTTTTCAGTCTGAAACGTCTCCGACCCTCGCGCCACTTGAGTTCCGTTGGGTTCAGCTCGTCTTTAACTCATTGAGTGCCAAGGACGTCGATCGACGTCAAAGTAAATAGTGACGTAGAGTGCCAAGGACGTCGATCGACGTCAAATGCATTTTTTGACGGTGGGACGTGGATCAAAGCCTTCTGCATCTCCTGTACAAATATTGTAGCTATTGGATGTGTATAACCTATTTTACAGACCCATTAGGTGGCGACAGTGCTCTCCAGATTAGAGAAAGGTCCGGAAAACAGCTGGAAAAAGCCCCGTGATGAAAAAGAAACCGCTCATGCTGCAGCCAGAGCCATATAGATTGCTCTGGCTGCAATCTGACGTTGGCTGCGAACAGCAGTCAATCCGCACCCACAACTCAGCCCCTCTGTCTCTGCTGTATAGTTTCTCCACACGATTAGCCGCCAGAAAGGCAGCACCCGATGCCGAAGGGCCAAACCTTTCCCTGCAGTCCGGTTTGGCATTTCCGTGTCGCGCTGGGAACCGCCGCACTCCGGTGCTCCGAAAATAGACTGGGTGCGTGTTAGGCTGTGTGTTAGTGTGGGGAGGAGTTTGCAGCTGAGGGGGGGAGAGGGGGGAGGGGCACGCAGTGCACCACACAACTACACCACGTCACTACATCAGAAAATATTAGCTTCAGACTCAGTGAATGTGCTTGAAATGCTGCATTTCACAAAAGGCGGAATAACTCAGCTTCTAATTTGAAATGTGTCTTTTTGCTCAAAACAGCCTATCTTCTCCGGCTCATAACTAAAGAACGGAAAATGGTATCAATAAACTTTTTTTTGCAGATGATAGAAGAGAGTCTCATCGTTCTTTGTGCGTGTTCGGTGTTTACATAGTAATATCACACAATATTCTGTGGGCCTCGAGAAATCACTGAAAAACGCTCTGAAACTCTGGCACTGGGAGCGTCCGTTCTCCAAAAGTGGCTAGCACTCAATGAGTTAAGGAGTATAGGGCAGAAACAAGTGAAACAGAGAGGAAGATATTAGGTCGATCAAATAATATTCAATATGTGAAAAGGTTAAAATATCTTTTCCTTTGGAGGGATGAGGTAGTGAAGGGATAGGATGGCTAGAGGTTGAGCTGAATACGAGGGATCAGCCAAGCAGCATTTTGGTAAACAAACCGCGTCACTGGGTGGCAATGCCAATGGAACCCTATGGGGCGTGAGCTTGAGCGTCTGACTCTAGCCGGCTGACCCTGTTTACATTTTAAAAACTGCGACAGTTCACACAACTTTAACACGCCATGCATATATTATACCATGCATATATTATACATCAAACTCTTGAGCTACTTCTGCTCTCACTCAGAATGTCAAAATATAAGCGATGTGATGTTTTTGAGATATTAACGTTTGTTTGGAACGACTGGATACTAGTTAACTGCTGCGGGGTTCCGCATTTCTGGGTGGCTGTGACGTCACGCTGATTCGTCCTATATGGCAGAATAAACTCATTAAAAAAGTTTGCTAAATGTCAACAAACAGAGACACGCACCCCAGCAGGAGATACATCCAATGTTCTCGTGCAATAATATAACTTGATACTTTATTGAAACCTGCAGGGACATTCCCTTTTCGCTTGCCTGCTCCACTGGCAGGTGAGCGTGCAGGGTCAGGGAAAGAACAGCACACCTGCAGAGCTGATAAGTGTCTTTCTCAAGGACACTTCAGCAGGGCGCATGCTTGAACCCAATTCTGCATCCCTGGCGTCATGTGTCTCCAACATCTCTTTATTACTAACAACACTGGTGTGAGATAGAGGAGACCAATCAGCTCCAACATGGCACATGTCACAGCTCATTTAACAAACGCACACATCACACCTTTAAAGCAGCTACGAGCAAGATTTTCGATTGTTATTAAACAGTCTAAATTTAATATCGATGCCTCACATCTTACCTCTAATAGTAGATGAGACCAACGGCAAGTGAATCGGCGAGTGCTGTCTTGCTGATTATAGTCTGTGTGCGGGCCGGCAGATCAGGAAGTGAAACGAAACGGTTTACGGCAGCCACTTCAGCCATAATAACCACAAAATTACTTTCAAACAAACTGTTAGAATATAACTAGAGATGTTCACGAGAGCAGAAAGTAGTGAGGAAGGCTGTTTTGGGTCTGTTGCTACGGCCGTAAACCGTTTCGCTCTGCCTAGCAACGGTTTACAGCTGCCGTAAACCGTTTCGTTCTGCCTAGCAACAGCGGCAGCCACTTCAGCCATAACCACAAAATTACAAAATTACTTTCAAACAAACTGTTAGAATATAACAAGAGATGTTCGCAAGTGTAGAAAGCCCCGTGAAGTAGCGTGGAAAGCGTCCTTCTTGTTTTGGGTCTGTTGCTAGGCAGAACAAAACGGTTTACGGCAGCTGTAAACCGTTGCTAGGCAGAGCGAAACGGTTTACGGCCATAGCAACAGACCCAAAACAGCCTTCCTTTAAACTGAAGAACTGTATTTTCCTGAAACTGAATTCAAGTGTCAGTTTTCTACCTGCAGGTCTCTATAGCCACTTCTTAACATGCAGTGGAATCCGTATTATAACCCGTTCCTAGCCGGTTGGCCTGCATGTTAAACAACAATTAGCCGGCCTACGCGCACTCCCGCGAGTCCGTATCTTATTCACCTCGCTCGCCGGTGTAAGATCCGGATTAGCACAAAAGGAGCTCTTGTTTAACTGTGGCAGGTCATTATCCGCAGATCCGTCCACACACACAGCTTTGAGCAGTGAGAGAGAGGCAGCGGGGAAGGAAAGTGAAAAGTGGAGCAGAAACGCGCTCTCCTGAGAATACGAGGCAGCAGGATGACTGAAGCAAATGAAACAACTATCACAAAGAGCAGCCGAGATTCTGACACTTTTTGCGCGATGCGTGCCGCTCTATCTGCCTGTTTGTCTCTCTGCCAGTGCCCGCATGTCTGTTTAGTGTGCGTGTGGCATGTCATTTTTAACGCTGTTCATAACGAGCAGAGCGTGTTTAGGCTATCGTACGGCTCCGTCCCCAAATTAATTTTCATCGTCCCTGACGCTACTGTGCGCCCACACTGCCGAGTGGATAGGAGCTGACTGACTCTGACTGATAGGCTATCAAACTTTTGTGGGGAGAAATACATTTAAAACTAGTCAGATATGACTTGAATGTCATAAAATAAATCACCCACAGTGATTGACGACAGTCCGACCACTATTTTGACTGCGCGGCTTTATGTAGCTTAAAGTCCCTGGAAACCAGAAATATTTCTTTATTATTTAGCATTTTGAGTTCATCACATCACAGGAACCTATGTTAATAAGCCACCAGCCAAATTTGAACGATGATGAACGTCGCAAAGTATATAAATTTAGGTTTGACACTCATGGCAAAAGTAATGAGAATCTATTCGATTTTAGAGTGTCCTTTTTCCCGCGGACTGTGTGGGCGTGTCCACAATTCTCAAGCGCGAGAGGAGCAGGGGAGGGGGCGAGGGGGGGAGGGGGCTAGTCTGCGACAACGAAACGCTGGGCGGTTCCAGCGGCAGGGGGCGCGAGGTTGAAATGGACCAATCAGACACGGAAATAGAGCAAGACAGCCTATCAAGATGCAGCTCAAAGTGGCTTTCACATGCCGCCGAGCGTTTCATGATGTGCACGTATCTCAGACCTCTCTCCTCTGCTCCGAGAGGGAGAGAGGAGAGAGAGAGATAAGAAGGAAATAAAGTGTGTGTGTGTGTGCGTGTGTGTGTGTGTGTGTGTGTGTTCGCGCGTTGCTCCCTATGGTTGCTCCACGCAGCGCATAGCGTAGCCTACTGACTGACGGTCATCTGTCTATCTGTCTGCACGCGCGCACACACACACACACACACACACACACACACACACACACACACACACACACACACACACACACACAGCAGCAGCAGCGCCGCAGCAGGCAGAGGAGAGAGCTCTCCCTCTCAAGGTTCCAACACACCGCCGGCGATAAACTCGCAGATAGATAGATAGATAGATAGATAGATAGATAGATAGATAGATAGATAGATAGATAGATAGATAGATAGATAGATGTTGGTTCTTAAAAGAGCCTTTGTGTTGATGCAATGCGTAGTTAGCTAGCTGCAAAAAGGTGTGGGACCACTAGAACTCTGAAGAGAGATGGAGGCAGAATGTGCGGGACTGCGTGTTGCGTGCGTGTACAAAGGTTATATAGAGCTTATGACGTCATAAGCTCCTGCATTTTAGCACCTCGCGCACTGCTCTCTTCAATGAGGAAGTATCTTGTAGAATCTTGTAGAAAAGTGTCGATTTTAAGGCTTTGGGTTGAAAGTAATGCATAATAATTTCGGAGGCATATAATTACTAACATAAGACCCTAAATAACATAGTTAGAACGTTTTTGTGGATTTTGGTTTCCAGGGACTTTAACAAAGGCATTTTTGGCACATTGCCACCCCTCGTTGTCGAATGGACTCCATTGTCGCTAACGTGATGCAGCCAACTCTATTGTGTGAGGCAGCCATAGAGGCAGGCAGTGTTGTGTGACTGTGCATCCACACTGTGGAGAGGATAGGAGCTGACTGACTGATAGGCTATCAAACTTTTGTGGGGAGAAATAAATTTAAAACTAGTCAGATATGACTTGATTTGTTTTTGTTTGGTTACAAATTCGCTAAAGCTGTTTCCTATCACATTTCTTGTTTTCGATACATGCTATCGCCCCCCCCCCCCCCGCCCACTGGCCGAAAAAACGGCTCATATCCAGTTGTTTCTTAACAAAGACCACTCATGTTTAGAAAGGCAAAACCTGAAAATATCCTGCTCTGTCTAGCCTGACATGATCCAGATAACATGTTTAAAAGGCACTTATGCTTCACATTAACTTTGTGTATGAACACAGTCGCCTTTCTTTCATGACAGTTGCAACTCCTTAACCTTGCGAGGCAGCTGGATTCGTGAGATCACGATCACGCAAGATTATTTTTTGGGGTATTTTTTATTATTATTGCCAAACAGTTTCCAAGGACAAGTTCCCAGATGGTTCTGTGTAACAGAGCCTTGTACTTTTACTAAAGAAGAACAGTCAGTCTAACATCTTGCCAAGTCGGTTCATCTCAAATTTATCAAATTCAGACCCGACATCTGCTCAAAACACAGACTTAGAATAATGCATTTATTCTAACATTATGAATCACCCACATAGGACGCCATTAACATGCCTCTCTGGTTTCATTCAGAGTGCTGTTTCCCGTGCACAATACAGATTTGCCTACGCCTTTACAAGCTGCATTGCTATATACACTTTTTTCACTTTTCAAAACAGAGAAAGAGATAATCTTAGACCACTGGTTGGTGTTTAGTGTTCAGGTTTTAACAGGTAACTGTGGGCTACAGCTGATGATGTTATTCACTATTGACGGTTTTGTTGGTATACTGGACTAGATTGACAGTAGACATGACCATCCACAGCTCTTTTTTTTATGATATTGCAATACTCAAAGCTAGTTTTAAGTAGCTGCCTATGAACACTTTATGTGCACTTCCTGGTTGGATCTACTAAAAAACATACAAAATAATTGTTTTCATGTTGTCTTTGTTGGTAGCAGATATAGCGGTCAATGAAAAGGTTGGTAAAACAGCCATACGACAAGGAAAGACAAATGGTCAGATAAAGAGAAACAAACATGCAGTATGGATGAATGGATAGACAGAGAGGGGAGGTTGGACGGACAAGAAGGAAGATGAGAGGTATACAGACAACCAGAGAGAGAGAGAGAGAGAGAGAGAGAGATCATGATCTGATTCAGCAGCAGTCACAGATCATTGATTATTACTCTCAGTTTATCAGAAGATAACTGCCACAAAATGACTGCAATGTCAATGAGATCCACAAACAAACATTCGTCCATGCTTAGTTTTCTGTTTGGCGTTGCAACTTCTCAGCAAGGTATTAGTCAGCAGAGGGGGGAGAATCGCTGAGTCACTGCTGTAAACCTTTGCGATAACGAGACTTAATTCTGAGGAGCAGAGAAAAACAAAAAGGCAACACGTAGAGCACAAGTCAGTATTTCTTGCGAGTCCGTGCTGGGATTCTGATGACAGAGACAAAAGTATTTGCTAAGAGGTCAGAATCGATTTTGAGTGTGTTTCTGTGTAGTCTCGGCTCCCAGACGTTTGGTGAGCTGCGCCACCAAACGCCCGGCGAAAACGGCCGGCAGCAGACACGCCTACATTTATTACTAGAATTTTATTTGGTAGCGGCAATGCAATGTTTCATAGTTCCAATATAGAGCAAGACACCGATGTGCTGCAAAGAGAGTTTATACCTGTTGTTTATTTTACAATAATGTTTCCTACCCGGAAGTGGTCCGCTTGCTACTGTGAGTCATCAGCAGGCTCTGTAACGTTAGCCTCGGGAGTCTGGCTTATCGCTTGGGAAAAGACCTCTAGCCGCCGGGGCCGGATGAAACACGTCCTATTAACAGGTTATGTTTGTTTCTAAGTGATTAATATGTTTCAACTTTCTCCGCAAACGCGGCGATGTTTTGCGAGACACGGGTTCTGCATGAGCGTCACTGCCCCCAGAAAGCAGGCCCGCCCACAACACTCATGATTGGTTCTCCGATGCAAGGCTTCCAACAGCGCCACCTAACGTTATGCAAAGATTTAAATAGTAATATTCTCAGTCTTACAGGAGTGAAACGGATTAAGACTGAGGGCTGAGTCTAGTTTCTGTGTAGCCTGCAAAAAGTAAAAATTAAAAATAAATAAATAAATAAATAAATAAATAGATAAATAAATAAATAAATAAATAAATAAAATAAAGCATCAAACCAGAATATTTTTTAGACAGTATTTATATAAGTTCACTTGGTTCTCTCCGGCGCTGAAAGAATGTGTCAGAGCGCCTGGTGGAGAGGTGGACAGGGTTTATTTGTGACTCAGTGGACCACGGTACATGGTGCTAACACTGCTGCAGCTAAGGTCCGATTCCCTCTGTGCTCTCTGTGCTCTAACTTCCTAGATCATGCTGTCTTCCCTCTGTGCTCTCTGTCCTCTAAATTCCCAGTTCATGCTGTCTGCCTCTGTGCTCTCTGTCCTCTAACTTCCCAGTTCATGCTGTCTTCCTCTGTGCTCTCTGTCCTCTAACTTCCCAGCTCATGCTGTCTGCCTCTGTGCTCTCTGTCCTCTAACTTCCCAGCTCATGCTGTCTGCCTCTGTGCTCTCTGTCCTCTAACTTCCCAGTTCATGCTGTCTGCCTCTGTGCTTTCTGTCCTCTAACTTCCCAGCTCATGCTGTCTTCCTCTGTGCTCTCTGTCCTCTAACTTCCCAGCTCATGCTGTCTTCCTCTGTGCTCTCTGTCCTCTAACTTCCCAGTTAATTCTGTCTTCCTCTGTGCTCTCTGTCCTCTAACTTCCCAGCTCAAGCTGTCTTTCTCTGTGCTCTCTGTCCTCTAACTTCCCAGTTAATTCTGTCTTCCTCTGTGCTCTCTGTCCTCTAACTTCCCAGTTAATTCTGTCTTCCTCTGTGCTCTCTGTCCTCCAACTTCCCAGCTCATGCTGTCTTCCTCTGTGCTCTCTGTCCTCTAACTTCCCAGTTAATTCTGTCTTCCTCTGTGCTCTCTGTCCTCCAACTTCCCAGCTCATGCTGTCTTCCTCTGTGCTCTCTGTCCTCTAACTTCCCAGTTAATTCTGTCTTCCTCTGTGCTCTCTGTCCTCTAACTTCCCAGTTAATTCTGTCTTCCTGTGCTCTCTGTCCTCTAACTTCCCAGTTAATTCTGTCTTCCTCTGTGCTCTCTGTCCTCCAACTTCCCAGCTCATGCTGTCTTCCTCTGTGCTCTCTGTCCTCTAACTTCCCAGCTCATGCTGTCTTCCTCTGTGCTCTCTGTCCTCTAACTTCCCAGCTCATGCTGTCTTCCTCTGTGCTCTCTGTCCTCTAACTTCCCAGCTCATGTGTCTTCCTCTGTGCTCTCTGTCCTCTAACTTCCCAGCTCATGTGTCTTCCTCTGTGCTCTCTGTGCTCTAACTTCCCAGTTCATACTGTCTTCCTCTGTGCTCTCTGTCCTCTCTCAACTCATGCTGTCTTCCCAAATCTAAGAGAATAAATAGGAGAAATGGAAATGCACACAGCATGCGACATGTTGAAGAGTATAAAAATAAAAAAATAATTAAACTAGAGCCATCTTGCGATGGGAACAGCAGCCGCAATGCCGAGCCAGGGTGCTTTTAGTGTGGCTGCTGTCAGAATAAACCTTTTTTTGATCTGAATGTCTTGACTCTAAGGGGACATTCACACCAAAAGCACTTTTTTCAAGAAGAACGCTAGGAAATCATGTCGAGAGCGCTTCCATTGTGCACAAAACACAGCGCACGGAGAGTTTTTTTTAGTGCTCCATTTTGTTTTCCCCTGCAGTCGCGTGCACTAGAGTTGACGAGACAACGACCACACGGACGCTAGCCAGCTGGTTTTGTCTGTTTGATGTTGTTTACTGTCAACATGAAAGCCAGATTATTGCCAATTCTGGCAGCAGCGGAGGTTGAGGATCCCTCGGGAGGAGAAAATGCAGGAGTGGAAAAGACGAGCAGCGCGCTTTTCCTCTAATGTTTGACTTTTTTCAGCTTAAAAACGCCCATAGCGCTCCTTCAAAAACAAAAGACGACACCAGCAAACAAAAGACGACACCAGCGCTTAACATCAGGTGCGTTCATTAAAAGAGGAGCACGTTTAGCGCGTCCCTACATAGAGAATGAATTGCAGAAAGACGCTGGCAGCTCCAAAAACGCGTTTGGTGTGAATGTCCCCTAAAGCGGCTTTTCCTCACACTACAGCCAGATCAAATATATACTGTACACATACATGCAAAAGGAAGAAGAAGAACTGGATCAGTGGATGGGAATGACTGAAACTGGGATACAGTGATCCGCAATTTAACACGAATGTGGGCCAAGCGCGTAAAGTGGGGGGCCAATGGCACCTTCCCTGCTTCCTACCCCCCTACTTCTGGCCCCCTTGCTCGGACCACACCCATCTTCGAACTTGGCCTTCATTGTGATCTCAACCTATACATTTCCGGGACAGCATCTTTTGCACGATTGTGACATGATCGCATCGACAAAATCACAGAGAGAAAAGTACAAATCTGGCAAAGTACTTCTGTGGTAGTTTCTGCTACAGTAGGTGTCTCCAGGAATACATTTTGCCATGATGACACACACAGCGCACAGCCACACGCACGCACGTACGCACGTGCGCGCGCGCGTGTGCACACACACGCACACACACACACACACACACACACACACACACACACAAACCAGCCCCACGCTGTCACGGCTGGTAAATAAGGTGACATATTGACTTTTGTAACAGGAAAACGTACCTCTCCAGAGTGCCATGGAGCTGCCTATAGCTGGACTTCAGTCTGTCTGCTTTGGCCATGCTGATTTTGCCAGAGGACAACAGCTAAGGAGCACAGAAACAGTCATGTTACAGAAATAAGGACACTAAATATGATGACACTAAAATGTTTATTGTTTTTCTT
This sequence comes from Poromitra crassiceps, assembly GCF_964638095.1. Classification (NCBI taxonomy): domain Eukaryota; kingdom Metazoa; phylum Chordata; class Actinopteri; order Beryciformes; family Melamphaidae; genus Poromitra; species Poromitra crassiceps. The sequence continues at coordinate 35,295,891 of NC_139624.1, forward strand.
AATATCAGCTTCCAAGTAATGGTTTGTTGCCTGCCCATGTGCCTGATAGAGTATACAAAAAACAAAAACAAAAGTTATAGAGACAGGCTAGAGACACAGAGACAGGCTAGAGACATGGAGACAGGCTAGACTAGAGACACAGAGACAGGCTGGAGACATAGAGACAGGCTAGACAAGAGCCACAGAGAAAGGCTAGACTAGACACACAGAAACAGGCTAGAGACATAGAGACAGGCTAGAGACACAGAGACAGGCTAGAGACATAGAGACAGGCTAGAGACACAGAGACAGGCTAGAGAGATAGAGACAGGCTAGAGACATAGAGACAGGCTAGAGACATGCTACAGTATTTAGAGGATGCTACAGTATTTATAAATGGAAAGCAAATTCCTCAAGTATTAAATACAAAATTCCTAGGTGTTATAGTTGATTGTAATCTAACCTGGAAAGATCATATTAATCTGGTATGCAGTAGATCCATGAAAACTATTGGAATACTGAGAAGGGTGCTCCCATTTATCCACCCAACTTCATATCTCACTTTATACTACAGTCTTTCCTTATCTCAACTACTGCAATATTGTTTGGGCTGCAACCTTTTCTTCATACACTAGTAAATTACTCCTTATTCAGAAGAGATTCCTAAGAATAATTTCTCACTCTGAGTATTGTGAACCCTCTGCTCCACTTTTCAGACAGTACTCTTTATTGACAATTGACAAGTTAAATATTTACCAAACATGCATATTTATCTTCAAAATTCTGAACTGTAAGCAAACTCTTCCAGTGTCATTACTCAACCTCTTTAACCTCTCTTCTGACTTTCATTCATACCAAACCAGACATCGAGACAATTTTTATTTACCATACTGCAGAACATCTAAACATCAATGTTGCATCACTTTCAGAGGTCCCCAGCTCTGGAATAACCTGTCCCTGCCACTCAAAACAACTACATCCTTGACATCCTTTAAGAAACTCCTTAAAGAGTAGGGCTGTGGCGATTCACTTATCTCCCGATTCGATACTATCACGATTCTTGGGTGCCGATTCGATTTATATTGCGATTCTTAAGTATTGCGATTCTACGATTATTGCGATTCGATATTACGATTTATTGCGATTTTTGTTTCTTTTTTTCTTTTCTTTTTTCAGTTTGTTTGCTTTTTTACACTAGATTAGAACATGGGAAAAGTTGAATCATACACTAGAGACTGTATATTATATATCATGAGTAGGGCTGGGCGATATAGTTAAAAACAGGGGCGGACTGGGATCATAATTCAGGCCGGGCATTAGATACCAAGCAGGCCAGGCCGATATGGGCCAACGCGCGTGAAATTTGGGCCGTTTGAAGCCAGATTTGGGCCGTTTGAAGTCCAATTTTACAATGAGATGCACCCACTTTAACCCTGAAGTGTAATTATTACTTCAGACTAACTAATAAAGTAATAAAACCACTAGTAAACCAGTAGGCGGCGCCTGGCCTGCTGTTCAGTGAGTGGCCTGACTGCAAGCACCCAAAAAAAAAAAAAAAAAAAAAATTAATTTGCGATTATCGATTCTGGAATAAAAGATTGATCCAAAAAATCGTGACATTAAAAATCGCGATACTTAGGTGAATCGATTTTTTCCCCCACCCCTATTAAAGAGCATCTCATATTGTCCTGACCATCTATATGTTTCTCCTTTCATATTTTATTTTCTATTTAACCGTAACCTTAATTGTCAATGTAATTATTGAATTGGTTATGTAACATTGAATTATCCTGAATCCTTGTGTTTGTTTTGATTATACATCTTTCTTTTTTTTTCTTTTCTTGTTTAATTGTCTTTCCTATAAACTGTAGAAATTAATGTTTTATCATGGGAGAGGGCTCTGAATAAGCCCACTGGGCTTCCTTTCTCTCCCTGCACTGTCTTTTATTTATTTTTGTGTTCTTGCTTGCCTTTTTTTGTATGGTGCTAATAAAATCAAAAAAATCAAAAACATAGAGACAGGCTAGAGACACAGAGACAGAGACAGGCTAGAGGCACAGAGACAGGCTAGAGACACATAGACAGACTAGAGACACAGAGACAGGCTAGAGACATAGAGACAGGCTAGAGAGATAGAGACAGAAACAGGCTAGAGACACAGAGACAGGCTAGAGACATAGAGACAGGCTAGAGACATAGAGACAGGCTAGAGACACAGAGACAGCCTAGAGACATAGAGACAGGCTAGAGACATAGAGACAGGCTAGAGACATAGAGACAGGCTAGAGACACAGAGACAGGCTAGAGACAGGCTAGAGACACAGAGACAGGCTAGAGACATAGAGACAGGCTAGAGACATAGAGACAGGCTATCAGATTAATAGTCCTTTTGTAGGACTATTAATCTGGGGGATGCTTAGCACAGAAACACACAATTTAATATGCAAAGTAGCAGCAATGGGTGTGTAAAAGGTAATATTGTTGTGTATTATTGTTTTGGAATGTCATTGAAGTCTATATTATCTACTAGCTACTAGCTCAGGTTTCACTATTTCAAAGTTTTTAGTCTGACCCAGAGCTGTCTATAAAGCTTATGACATTAATGAAATATCTGAGGCTGTGGAAATCTCTTTTGTGGAAATCCATTTTTTTGCAAATACAATATCAATAAGTTCATGTTGCTAGGAAACCGATACAATTCTGTCCAGTAAGCACTTTTGTCTAATATTGTTTAGCAACAAAATTAAGTTCCAGAAGTTGAAACTGAATCACTGGAGGCTCTAAAAGAGTTCCAGATGTCTCAGTAGTCACAATTTTTTGACAAAACCTGACTTTGTTTCTACTGTACTGCTCAACCTTTTGCTGTTGTATGAAAAAAGGGGGAAAGCATAAAAACAAAAAACAAAGCCAACTGCCTGTAACGGAGATTCAACCCGAGCTGAACGGAATAGACCTTTATCATCACAACAGATATCACAGTATCACAACACCTTATCACCATCAGTCCTAATCATCAGCATAAAAAGTGTTTGTGATCTCAAAAGGAGAAGAAAACTCTTGAAAATGGATAACAGGTGCAATTCCTGCCATACTGCCTGGTGTGGCTGGGATCTTCGTTATCACAGGGGTGGGGGGGGGGGGGGGTGTTTCTCCCCTTACCTCTGTTTTATGGACCTGATTAAATTCATCATTCAGCCTTATTGTTTCCCTAAAACAATCATTTGACAGGTCTAGTATAGCTGGTATACATAGAGCTCAACAGTCACGTGACAGTTTTTGCAAAAACAAAAAATAACAATTAGGGGGAATCGAATTTTTGACCCCCCCCCTGCTTGTTATTTTTTGTTTTTGCGCCAAACCAAATGTTTTATAGTCACTCACGATTCAGTAGGTCACAGGTTGGCTTGGTCCCAGCCTTAAAACTCATACAAACATCAAACTTATATAAGGATTTTTCAAAATGTCTATGGAGAAAATGAATGGGGAACTCACTTCTGGGGCAGGAAACGTCACGAAAAGTCATGTGACTGTTGAGCTGTATTGTAACTGGTGCCATAGATGAAATTAGCCCGTAAATAAATAAATAAATAAATAAATAAATAAATAAATAAATAAATAAATAAATAAATAAATAAATAAATAAATAAATATGACTGCAAAACTTTGGCAAAAACAATTCAAATTAAATAGAGAAGAATAACTGACATCAGATCAATGCTGGCATCATGTTATTGGGACAGCAAAAGAGGGAAAATTATCTGGAAGAGTGGTTGTTAAATCTCTCTCTGCTGTGAGGTAATTCTGTGTTCGTAACAGTGATAGGATAGCGGACAGGTGCTGTTCCCCTCTTATCTTCAAAGCCAGGTTGATAGAGTGGGGAGTAATGAGGTATAGCCTCGCCTGTATCAACCAGCTCCAGGACGGAGGATATCTCAGGTCGTACTGTGTAGCAGGTAGTATAATGGCCCTGAAAACACACTCAAACTCTGTTTCCACTCTCTCTCACACACACACACACACACACACACACACACACAGAACGATATCTCCCGACTTCTACTGCAGGGAAAAATATAGCTGGCGCAGACCAGGGTTAGCTGATTATGTTTTTAGATTTATTTCATTATTGTTATCTGACTGTTGTGAAATGTGCTAGAAAGTACCTACATGTACCCAGCCAGGTTCACACTTCCAAGGAGGCTACAAGGACAGAGATGTCTATTGTACTTTAACAGTCACACAAGGTCACATCCTTAACAGCAAAATAACTGACGAGTGTTGAATTATCTGTGCTTAAAAATGCTAAGGATAGTTGTAGTCCTCATCCTAACATCTTGAAATGTTAATTGGTGGTCGTCTGGTCACTATTTGACCTGAAATGAGGCATTTTAGATTGACTCTAAAAACAATGAACTGAATCTTGGATCATGGGGCCGTCCAGGTAGTGTAGCGGTAGATTCCCTGCCTACCAACACGAGGGTCACAGGTTCGCACCCCCCTCCTGTTACCTCCGGCTTGTTTGTGTGTCCATACAGGCACGATTGGCTGTGTCTGCAGGTGAGAAGCCGGATTAAGGGTATGTGTCCTGTCCTGTTCGTTGCACCAGCACCTCCTCTGGTCAGTCGGGGCACCTGTTCGCTGCGGAAGGGAACTGTTGGGAATAGTGTGATCCTCCCACGTGCTACAGTATGTCCTGCTAAGCTCCTCCCTGTCAGGTGAAAAGAAGCGGTTGGCAACTGCACGTGTTGGAGGAGGTATGGTGCTAGTCTACGGCTGTCCCCAGATCGGCAGAGGGTGGAGCAGCGACCGGGGCAGCAGGGGGGGAAATTGGCCAAGTAAAATTGTGGAGAAAATGGAGGGGGGAAATCCGGAGAAAAGAAATCTTGGAACATGTGAAATTAGCTTAACCAATTTTCAGTTTGAAGAAAAATATTTTAAGGCTGAATGTGAAGTTAAATATCTTGTTAAGATGAAGATTTCTGCAATTCTGACACTAAAACAAATGACATCAAAACAAGTTGATGTGCTTAGCTGGGGTAAATGACATATCAGTGATGTGACAAACATCCACTGGTACTGTACACTGGTCATGTATCTGAGAAATGCAGCTTGAAGCGGTTTTGGACTATCTCTCCATTTCTGGTGCCAGGACTTATCACCAGCATAAACACGGGAGGCTTTTGGTTGCATAAGGCTAACATGTGGTCAACCATCTTTGAAGTGAGATAGAGACAATCACTCAAAGACGTTTACGTACGTACAGACATGGGGACACACATACACAAACACCCACACAAACTTACAAATAAACTGGGGCTGCACAATATTAGGGGGGAAACTGACATTGCAATATATTTTCTTTCTGCAATATATATTGCGATATGAAAAAATATTCACTTGAATAGCTCATCAAACTTTGCCCCTTTAAGAAGCTAGTGTGTAACCTGTGTGGGTGACATAGTAGTAAGTGTTTTGGCAGGATGGTAGTGTGCTGAGTGCTATCAACCAGCATGATGTGTTTGAGTTAATTTGCCTTATTACTTGACATTGCACGTCCTGCGATGTGACTATTCCGCAAGTGTAAATTGCGATGATGATGCTGAAAATGATTGTGCAGCCGTAAAACAAACAAGACAACAGATGCCTTGCCCGTGTGAGGGTAGGGATCTGTACTACAGAACAGGAGCGGTAAAGCTTGGCACTAATACATTGTGTAGTGCAGCAGGAGTGTGACAATAGGAAGCTGCAGGTTGTAATATTCTGGACCCTAGGGCAGACAAATAATAGGTACACCACCGCATTCTCCTGTGTGGTGGAAGCCAGGAAGCAGACCCCAAAGGTTAAAATCCATATGCAGTAAAGAAAGAAAGTTCCCCGTGCACATTTATCACCTCTGCATCTCTTACTTTGTATTTGGCATTATGAAAGTGTTTTGCTCAGCCCAAATGTCTCTATACCGTCCTGATATCCACTGGCTTCAGACAAAGCCCATGGTTGACTCAGGGTTAGGCCTCCAGCCAGAGTGAATCACTTTCTAAGGAAAGTAAAGTGCTATTGAGTAACATTTGCCCCATTTGCAATGACATGACATCACAGTAGGAAACTTCCTAAAGGGGTGCCATGTAATTTCCGTCAAACTTGCTTGGTACATTCTCTTGAATTGAAAGTGAAAACGAATGAAGGAAAATGACAAAGAGTTAGCTGGAAGTGAAGAGAGGAAGATAAAAAGAGGATGAGGAGGAAACGAAAGCAAGACAGTGCAGCAGATATGCAGAATGCAGAATGCTGTTATTTAGTCTAGTCTTAATGGGGAAGATACTTGAATAACTTTAGCTAGCAATGGTGTCATGTTTGTTTGTTTGTTTTTTAGAACATTCTATTAATCATTAGTAATGTGAACATTTTTTATAAAAAATGTTTAGATTTTCTTTTCTTTTTGGTGTCAGATTAGGCTACCAGTATTTATAGCTTAATGGTGGTGATGAATGCTGGTTGGAGAGGGGGCCCTGGGAATTCTTTCCTACTAGCAATCTCATGCGCTACGCACACTCAATTTCTAGGATGGAGACTGATGTCACTGATTTTGTCACAATGTTCCGTCACTTCGTGACACAAAATGATAATGATGATGATGATGCTGGCCCCAACAGACTCGAGAATCGCCACTGACCAAGTGTCTACGCTGGGACCTTGATGAACCTGTGAGCTCATGCTTTAATTGCTGTGGCAGATGCGTCTGGCCTCCTTCCTGTTTAGAGACATTTCCCACACGACTGAAAATGGTCAGGCCAATCACAGCCATCTATCTAATACGGGGCCGGTTTGATACGATGACTGACAGAGGAGCGCCAGAGACGCTTGAGAGCACCATTCAAAACACACGCTATACGTCACACGTTCCCTTGCACTGATTGGTTGTAGGTCTATCCAATTGCGTCTAGAGGCATTTTGGTCTGCGCCGTTGATCTGAGTTTCCAGATGACTACCAAGAGCCACTACCGTAGATGAAATCAATTATCCAAAATTGGCAGTTCTCTAGAAATACAACAGAATGAGACATCAGAAGCTGCCAGAGAAGAGGACACATTACCTAACATGCACTCAGCAGAATGCAGATCTCCGCCAGGCTCTGCTACACCTAGCCATAACATACCGGCGGTAACTAAACCAAAACCCAACTACAAAGGGCACCGCTACGGGAAACACTATCTGATGGGCGAACAGACTTGGAAAACAACACCTGTTACTGTAATACCGGCTCCCTTAAAGGAGAATTCTATCTCTCTAAAGCTCTATCTATGTTTTATAACTCACCCTAGACATTTCTGAAAACAATTCAATATAAAGCTAGAACAGGCCGCGAAACAGCCTGGAAGAGAGGACATAGGGGCACCTGCAAAGCATGTATTTATGTCCTGTAAATAGCTTATTCTCTGCCACGTACCGGCTCATAGCCTTATCTGTTCCAGGCCGTTTTCACGGGCCGGTCTAGATTTATAGTGAATAGTTTTCAGAAAGTTCTGTTCAGGGTGAGTTATAAAGCATAAATAGAGCTGGAAATAAGGTCCAGGTTGTAAAAAAAACCTTGAATTCTTTAAATCAGCCCTTGCAGTCAAAGCATACATTACATTAGTGTTGGCGGGGTTGCACACCAAGGTAAGACAACTGTGCTTTGTATTCACTCAAGCGAACATTACAGCATTAAAACGGGCATGTCAGCCTGAGCCAGCTGCTTAAAGGCCTTACCTAGTTGGTTGCAGGGCACATTTTGGCATTTGCCGTGACTCAAAAACTGACATCCATAGAAAAGTTTGGTCTTGTTTTGACCCGGAGCAATCTGCATATTAATTCCATAGCCGATATGTCATGATCCACTGAAGTTAGGCAAGAAATTAAATGAATAAATTCCCGTTTTTGTTATCTTCGCCACCATGCTGTTTTCCGTAGGATTGCTTGCGCTCATATACCGGCCGGAGGAGTCAGCAGTCAGAGGATACTGAGCATCATGTTTATCAATCCATTGGAATAGCATAGATTTTCTCATCAGTACCCCCCTTGACGCCAATTGATGAATAAATTGATAATAAAGAATAATGATTTGCTGTTGATTAAGTGTTTATTTAATGATGCATGCTGCATGGAGAGAAGTACATCATAGCAAAAAAATGCAAGCTACTGTAGGCTTTTTTTTATTATCAGTGCTGCTCCTAGAATCTCCTGATGTTTGTAAGATTAAGTTGGGCTATGAGGGGGTCTATAAGAACCAATAGGTCTGATAGTTCTGGTCTGATGATCGCAGTCATTGTAATGACCGCATAAAAACAGTCAATAAAATAGGTTTTTAAACAATTGTGAATCACCGCAACAACGAGAGGTCAGACTCGTTGAGCATAGAGGCATAAATGTGCACAGGAAATATTAGGCTGATTGGTCCAGAATGCAGGGTTAGCTGCTGAGTCCGACAAATACACACACACATCTCACACACACTCTCTCTCTCTCTCTCACACACACACACACACACACACACACACACACACACACACACACACACACACACACACACACACACACACACACACACACACACACACTCACTCACCCACTCACACGACCAAGTGCACGCTCTCCCTCCAGGCTTACGTCTGTCAGAGATAATTACATGACACATGGTTGTACAGTAAGTCACATACTATGCATTGGTACTGTTTGACACATCAGAACAATAGCTATGCCCCTCCTACACCCCCCCCCTAACATTCCAGGTTAACAGACTTGCTATAAGTTTGTATTACCAAGACTCTATTGGCAAATGTTCAGATGTAGAGGGGTGTTTTATCAGATGCTGGCTCTGGTTCCAAAGCTGGGAAGAGCAAGAGCAGTTTGTACTGCAGAGTAAACAATTAATTTTAACAGTCTGCATGACTTAACAACTATTATAAAAATGCTCAATGAAATTGCCTAGAGGATGAATAATGAATGTGAAAGTATGAGAACGATTCCAATTATGATCGTCTAAAACCCACCAAGACTGACCACAGCACCACAAACTATCATTATATCGAAAAACAAGTGTGCTTATTAATAAATCAGTTCTATTTGCCTAATATTTAAACAAAGAGTCTAGTACACAGAGACCAAATTCAATTCCAAATCATTTCAGTCTATTGCAGCTTGACATTTGCCCAACGGGCCCTTTTCACATTCTGTTTCTCAATGCTTCTGCGTAGAGAAACCGATGGATTACAACTTCCTGTTGTCAGCTATGGCCTTCACTAAACGCTCCACAACCTGTCCAACAGTTTTCATTTGTGACATGTATCTCGTCTATCTGTCTTTGTTGGATTGTTTTTTGTCATTAAGGTGCAAAAAGTAACTTCAAACAGCAGTAGCGAGCACACTCCAAAAATAAAGTAATTCAAGGTGCAGGGCCAAGGCAAAACGTAAAAGGGAGAAAAGGCCAGCACTCAATAAAGTCCTCTAGCCGTTTAAGACAAATTAGGTAGAGCAGCAACAACGTATGTGTTTCAGCAGGTAGCCTTCATCAGCGTTGTGCTGAGTCAGGCGGAAATGGCGTATAAATACAATCAAACCGGAACTACATTCAATAATCCAATCAGTTACCAGGTAAGCGTACACATATAAGGACATCAAAAAAGTTACAAAATATACAGAAAATGTACATAGCAAATACTAACTCTTCTAGTAAAGAGTTTACACATAGAGATAATTAAATATTTAATTAAATAAGGCCCAGTCGGATATGTTCACCTGTCAAAAGCCCTTCACTAAGAACAGGCAGAAACATGAATGTACAAACGTAAAAAGTACAAGTAAAAAGTACCTAGAGGAAACAACCAAGCAACAACTCCTCATTAAGGCCTTTAGGGTGTTCAGTCTGCAGCGTGTTGATCCAAAAGGCCTCTCTCTGTAACAGAGCTCTGTCCCTATCACCCCCTTTTCAAAGGTGCTACAACTTCAATTCCCTGAAACCTGAGTGAACACACATCATGACCAGCAGAATTAAAATGTCTCGCCACTGAAGTACAAAAAGTAACTTGCCTCAGGAAGTTGTTGTGATGCACCTGTTTCTCAGCATGGAAGCTGTTACCATGACGACGTGACAAACGTTTTTGGAATTGGAAGAGTAAAGAGCAGAGATTCCCACTGGGATCAATAGCACATTATTCTTCTGCTTATGGTATTAGTTGACAAGGACAAATTTAAAAACAACTTTAGGCGAATTGAAACGAAGCCTCCCTAATTCCCCCTGCTACCCACCTGAAACTAATTTGCAGTGGAAGTGTGACTGTGTGCTGTTGATCATACATCACGTGTTTTTAGTAAGGCTTTGGATTATGAAATGGGTCAGGTGGATGGGACATCCAAAAATACAAAACAACTGTAACGTCAGGAGAGTTGGTAGTTCCTGTGTACTGAGTCATTTCTCTCTTCAGGGAAGTCAGCTGACTTGAGCGTAAATCTGGACAACTGAACACACGTGCACTGACTGCAGGCAGGGCAAGTAAAGGACCTGCCTACTCTCTGCCCACATCCCTTTCTCTCCCCCCCCCCCTCCCTCTCCTCCCCCCTCCCTCCCATAATCTCTGCCTGTATCACTTTCTCTCTGTATCGCTCTCTCTCGCTGTATCTCTCTTTTTCACAATGCTGCTGATATGCTATTTAGCATTACGCAATACGCTCCCCTCCCATCCTCTCTAACTCGGCACCCTTCCTCTCTCTCTCCCCCATCTCTCTCTCTCTGACTCTCTCTTCCTCCCTCCCTCTCTCGGTCCTGATATTAATGACACAGCTATCTGAGGCAGCAGCAGTTCCCCTGCGCTCTCTCTCTCCTGCAGGCTGCACTGATACACACACTCTTCATCCAACTGCATATTGGACACACACACGCGCGCACACACAGACACACATACACACACACTTTTACTCACAGTCAATCTGCAGCTGCGGGCACACACACACATGCTCACACACTACTCTAGGCACACACACACTTTTCGAGTACCTTTCAGAGGCAGTAACGACACTCTTTCACTTTGCACACATACTCAGTTCTTCTTTACACACCTCACGGGGGGGAAATGAGGACCACTGGACTTTGCATTTATGCCAGTCTCCTGCTCACAGTTACTGTGGTCCCGTACACGGACCAGGCAGCGGACCTCCCTGTGAACCAGAGTTGGGACGCTAAAGGAGCCAACGCTGAATCTGGCACCCCCACCTCCTGCCCCATGAAGCTGAGACCCTCTGGCCAGTGCGGGGGCTCCGGGGCCGAGGAGGGCGAGGACTGCCCCTACCAGCTCACCCTGCCTCCCCTCACCATCCAGCTGCCCAAGCAGTTCAGGCTGCTGGAGAAGACCGTGAAGGAGCTGCAGAGCCTGAAGGAGACGGTCAACAAGCTCAAGAGTGGATGCCTGGAGTGCCGCGGGGGACGGGGCGCCGGAGCGCTGGGACAGCAGCAAGCTGACCAGGGACAGGAGCTGCAAGGCGGGTCCAGCCGAGAGGAAAGGGGAGACGGGATGGGGAGAATTCCACCGAGCTCAAGCCCTATGCAGGAGATGCAGGTAAGAGGCACAGCAGCAACATTTGAACCAAGGCAACTCCCAGAGAAATGGCATATTTTAACGCAACTTTTGACTGAGGGGTTTTGGCGTCGTTTTTAGTCAAAAATGTACCATCCTAGTGAACAATGAACTGAATTTGGTTGAGTTCAGAGGCAAACACTCCAGGGCAATATTCAGAAAGGATTTGAATAATTTGAGATGCCTCATTTCAGTATGAGATAAGAACATACTTTGTCAGGGAAATCTGAATTTGAGTAGGCAATAACTTTAGCCTGCTGTGGATATGAAAAAAGACAACAGACATTTGGCACTGTACAAACTGGGTAAAATCCACACACACTTACCATATTCAATCGATTTAGGGCTCTGTACAAACTGTCTGTGGCACTGCACCAATTTCAAGTGAAATTTCCAGTAAGCCAGTATCATCTACTTGTCATATTAATACCTAATAAGATCTCATATCTAATACAATCAGTGCTTTATAAACACACACACACACACACACACACACACACACACACACACACACACACACACACACACACACACACACACACACACACACACACACACACACAAAGAAAAGAAAGAAAAAAATGTAATGGAGAAAAATATATATATACATTTCTCTTATCAGCTGTATGTGCTCAGTCAAATGTATGTGGAATGTAACCTGAAAAGATGTTAAAAATCCTGTAAAGCAGTGTTTCCCAAACTATGGGTTGGGACTCGGGACCCAATTTGGGCAGTGGACCCATGTGGGGATGGGTCGCCAACTGGTCGTCATGGCAACTCATTACCGTATGTTTTTTGTGAGTTTGGGTCCCAGGGAGACACAAAATGTATCGTTTGGGTCCTAAGATGAAAAAGTTTTGGAACCCCTGCTGTAAAGGCCTACCTGGCACCAATCCACCAGGGAAAGTTCCTGGTAATGTAAACAGGGTGGGGAATAAGCACCAGACAGCAGCCGAACAGCGGTACATTTCTGCTCAGGCTGCTGAGCTTCTCCACTCTCACAGCCACTTTGGCAGGCAGCCAGCCATCGCTCAGTGACTTTTCTCCATCCTATACAATTCACACTGAGGGAGGCTGCTAATCCATTGGCCTGTGTGTATACGCATTACGCTGTACAGAAAGTCATCTCCTACCCTGCTTTGCCACTTCCCCAGGTGAAGCTGAACCGCATGTCAGCCAGCCTGCGCAACGCGAGGAACCAGATCTCGGCTCTGCAGGGCCGTCTGGAGGGGATGAACCTGCTCAACATGGACAACATCCAGGCCATGGTGGACAACAGGGTGAAGAACATCACTGGAGTGATCAACAAGCTCAGCACCTCCTGCAACAACCCTTGTCCCTTTCAGAACTCCCCACAGTGTAAGGCTGCTTTCGCTGCTATCACTTTGCAAGCATTCTCTGTTCCGTTGTTCTTAGTGCTCTATTTAATTCGCTGGTGAATATTCCAGCCCTATTCTCACACAAGTACTTTCTTTTCTATTCTACTCTATTACATGTTGTTCTTTCATAGCCATCTGCCTCTCAGCCACTATATTTCTCTTGACTATTTGAAAGCTCCTTTCTCACTTTTGTATGTTATATTCTATTTTAGCTATTTCATAGCCATCCCCCTCTTCTCAAAGTTGTCTGGTCTATTTTAATATTTTCTATTCTCTGTTCGAGACTAATCGAGAAGCCCTTTTTCATTCTATTCTGCTCTATTCTATTTCTTTAAATTCGGCGTGAAAGTCTTTACAAGGAAACTGCAGCATTACGTAAAATGTTGTAGTGGTTGAGGTGGTGTGATATGGAATCTATTCAATCATGCCTAAAGGGACGAATCTCATCTATAAACATTCCAACTCCGGACAGTCACCTTTACCTGGCCGACAAAGCTTTTGTTTAATATCTTCATGCAGGCTGACAAGGACCTTGTCATTAACACACATTGGTTTGTCACAACATGCTTTCTCCATTACCAATATGAGCCCAATTGAACGTTTTTGGGCAGGTTATGATCATCAGAGACAGAACTGAATCTTAAGTGATGGGATTGGATGAACCAAAACCATGGCAACAAAAGCAGCCCTTTACTTTTACAGATACAACATTTCCAAATGAATTCTTAATGCATAAAAAAATTGCACTGCAAAATTGTTTCACGTTGAGGTCATACTCATGAGTCAAGAGTGCATGAGTGAACTAGTATGAAAACTAGGGTCAAATTAAGATAGCAAATTGCCTCTTACATAACTGATTCAAGTGCCCTGACATTCCTTTGCTCTCCATATGGAGATACTCAAAAAGGAGGGAGGGAGGGAGGGGTTAGGGAAGGAGAGATCCTTGGTTTCTATTCTACTGCAGAGAATGTGAATACAAGCCCGAATCTTCAATCTGAAAAATGAGGCCGACGTCACATGGAAGTAATGTACCCAAGAACTGCAGTTCCTTGAATTGCTGCTTGAGGTTGGCTCCAAAAGGGAGTCATTCCCTATTCACCCCCATGTTAAAATGCCCGACTTTACAGCAGAAATAATTACAGCCTGGTACAAAAAACGGATTTGGTCTCAATAGCTAATTTCACTATTCATGACAACTGTACGGGGGTTGAATTTTTATATAACTCACCTTTTTTTACAGTCTGGCTGCAAAAAGAAGTCCGATGGGAAAATGACTCGAAATCTCATTTGATTTATTACCTCAGTAAACACTTTCCTAATGAGTTTATGGTCTCAATCACTAGTTTCAAGTTTCAATGCAGTTTGGTGTTCATTTAGTAAATTATGGTCCCATTTAGAGTAAAATAGAGGATAAAGCAGACTATGTTTTGGGGCTTGATTTACATCTTTATTGGTCGCCTGTGATCCGGCAGACCGATCCCAGACCAACAGCAGGCGCGGCGCTTCTCGTTCAAATATGGTCACTTCTTGCCCCGCCCCCCAAAAAAAGAAAAACAAACAAAAGAAAAAGAAAAAAACAAAACAAAATGGTGACAGTCAGAATATGAAACTCGAGACTTCAAATCGGGAGTCCAGAAACCAGAAAAGCTTAAAGGCAGCAGTTTCAACTGCCGGCTCCAATTCTGTAAGCAGAGGCTAAGTGAAGTGGAGGATGTGGAATCTCATGACTGAGATTATGAAAAAACAGATCAGTCAGGCAAAGAAAACTAACTGGGCATAAGAAACTAAACTGATTCAAAAATGTATTTGGATGAGAGCACATTTGAAGATGACTCACACATGCTAGCCAGTTGTCAATTTGAAAGTGAATAAATATAATAGCCTGATACTGCATGAGCGAATCGGAACGTTACACTACTGGTGTTTTTTTTTTATGTGGAGAACAGATGTGAGCGTTTGGGTTAGTTCTAAGTAGATTAGCTAGCTCTCTCTCCCTGTCTGTGCGTTTCTCTCTCTTCATTCCTTCCTGGCATCTCTCTCTCTCTCTCCTATGTCTCTCTTCCTCTTGAGGTCATGCTCTTGAGCGTTCATTCTAGCGTAAAACTTCTCTCATTATCTCTTGCCAACAACAGAAGATGTTGCAATGTAGGCAGCTTTGGTAACATTAGTCACAGGTGGTACACAGGGTGAGAAACACTTGTCTTTGTACATCAATCTGTCATGTTGAGTTCAGGAACCAGTAAATTATTCCGACCAAGAAGCCGTGCCTGACAGTGTCCGTGAAGTGAGTCCAAAAGAAACAGAAGTAGAAGCCTGAGGTGTTGTTACCATGGAAATAAACAAAAATCAGATGATAAGACCTCTGCAGTTCTACTACATGAGTGTGAGCCATTTCGTAATTGCTGTGTAGATAATGTTTCCCACACAAAGCCCCATTTAGATGACAACGGCCCCTGCATGAAACGGCAAACTTTTGTTGTGGTTTGGCCATTCGTTCACATGACAAACAGTGTTTTGGGGGCCTGAAAACACAAACTTTTGAAAGCGGGTTCCAGAGTGACATATATTTTTTAAAGCTACACTGCGTCACCGTGTAAATTGCAATATGCAATGCTGGCATGTGCGAATAGAAGAAGAAGAAGAAGAACAATGACACTTCATTGAGCTGTGTTTGTGCTGCAGACTCTTGTGAGTTGATCAACGCTCAAATGCAAATGCTTTCTACTCTGAGTTACAACCCCACTTCATCCTCTGTCCACACATCCTCTGTCCGTTTGTTTTCGAGCCTGCTTTTGCCATGTTTGTTTGTACTCACTGCGCTGTAGAAGGAAGCATTTGTACGCAGGCACATGGTGTTATTCTGTGAGGTGTTGAGTTGCAAAGCTACACCGCCACCTACTGGCCTGGCATGCATGCATGCTAAATGTTTTTGCGGATCCATGTGCACGAGGATCGTTATCACGTTGTTGCATGAATGCGGATCGAAAGGCCAAACCGCAAAACAAAGGTTTGACATTTTATGCAGGGACCGTTGTCATATAAACGTGGCAAAAATAGGTTATAAGTATATATCAAATACGATACAAATACAAGTGTTTGCCCTCTATCTTCCCAAAAGCGCTAATTTTGCATTTGCGCTCGTTTAACGCCATGCGCAATGCAAATTGGGGGCGGACACAAGCGCATGCCTGTGATAATTGTACTGGGCATTGGCATGCGTTTCAGCGCTAAAATGTGGGATAGATGGCGTTACCCTATCGTCAGCAGCGCACAATTACTTTGCGCTAAGAGCTTTGAAAAGGACCTCTTACGCGCAAATACCTCTCTGCGCTGGTGGCTCTGCATGGAGATTACCGTTGCGCTCCCAGCGCAGAGAGGTATTTGCGGAGTGGAAAGTGGAATTCCTTTTGGATATGTCATTAAGCACAGCCTTGCCACGCCAAGACATCAAATTATGCTGCTAAAATTGGGTATTAGCAGATAATTCAGTGAGGCAATCAACTATAACTCACTGAGAAATGCCTTGTAACTTATTTAAAACAGAAATAATGTTTCATGTTTGTTAATTTGAGTATATATTTTAACTAAAACTGTCGGCTGTGTTTTTTATGTGTTTTTTTATATGTGCATTGCTTTGCTGCTTGTTTTTTCGATTATTTTTTTGTAAAGCACCTTGAATTGCCTTGTGTATGAAAGGTGCTATATAAATAAAATTTGACTTGACTTGACTAGAAACTTTTATCACATCGCAAAGAGGGAAATGAATTGAGAAAACTCGTTGGACAATGGACATAGGCTATTTACCTTCATAACCCGAAGGGTCATTGGCACCACAGACGATCTGTCAATAAGCTCCCTCTGTCCTCGCACGAGTGAGTACACTCTATTACGTCTTACTCGAAAAAGAGATCTTGGATCTCAAGTAATTTTCCTGGTGAAATAAAGGTGAAATAAAAAATAAATAAAAAAATTACGCATGGAGAGAATTACAGCATATTGCATGCCTCGCGCAAACAGACATTGCAAGACGGGAATCTGATTGGTTTTGTTTGACGTAATGCGCAGCCTTGCCTGGCCACGCCTGTGAATAATTCTGGTAGTTAAGACCGCCCAAATCCTGTTTGCGCAGGCATTTTGGGGTGCAGATGATTTTTGGCAGAATTGGCACAGCTCTAATTTGCGCTTGCGACAGGTGCCGTGAACGTTTCCGCATGCCTGCCAAGAATTGCATCCCCAACATATTTCGGGACTTAGAAATCAGGGAGGTCACGTCTACCAGACAATTATATCACTTTGAAACAGTTACATTTCTGTATAAATCATTACAAGTATGCCCCGTGAGGTGGGGGTGCTTTTTTTTGTTGCTCTGTGGGGGAGCAAAACTCGGCAGGCGGAATGCTATCTTCCGTGCCTTAAGGCACGCGCAAACAGTGCGCAAAGCGCTATTAGGGGATAGCGCCTGTCGGAAGATAGAGCCCTTTATATTTAGATATGGGTTGTGGTGATGGATCGCTGGCAACCAAACATCAACATCTAGTCACACGTACAAGGTTTTAGAAACCAGAGGCAAGGCTCATTAAGCTGCAGACACAGTTCAAATAAACAAGGTTTACACTCTTTGGACTGTTTGAAAAGGCATCTGAGGACAAACCCCTTTTCTAAGAAGCGGCATATACCATTTTCTACATCTAACAGATTCTAAATTCTAACAGATCCTAAGTTTGTTCATTCCTCTTATTCCATCCATTGAGTGTTCCAAGTTTTAAAAATAGAATACTTGAACATGCAGCTGATGAAACCACAGACATCTTGAGCCAACGTGCATAGCATTTAAATCAACAACTAGACCAAATAGTATTCTTGGCAAGATGATTTTGTTCGTTATAGCTCTGAGGTTCACTATGTTATCTACATTGATTTCACCCCCTTTGCCAATTCCCATCCGTGCTGCAAGCAATGATCACCATTCCCTCTGCTACAAAACTGATTGGGGCCTTAAGGTGAAAGGAATAGAGATAAATGTGACTGTGCAGCGACATTAGCTCAATGATAAACAGGGACAATGTGTGACTTACAATTAGAACCCCACATTGGAACTGCATTTGGAAAAACGCTTGTCTGCAATGTGGAAACACACTACTTCCTTATAGGAAGGCTGCTGTGTTCCGATGGGTTTGTTTCCATCAAAACTAATTCCATTTAGGGTGTTATGACGGGAACACACCATATCGATTCGGATACACATTTCCTTCTATGATGTTGGATGAGCAGCAGTGGCTGTCACCAGGCATACATGTAGTTCCTTGATAACAGGGTTTTGTTCCTTTGCTGTCAGTCAAGCAGCCATCCCTTTAATCAGTCAGTCAGCCACTCAATCATTCAGATCATCAAGCCACAGCTTGTCAGTCAATCTGCCATTTAGCCCAATTGCTCAGCCTATATAAGAGAGCAGTATGTCAGTTTTGGAATTAGTCAGGAGGTTAGTAAGCCAGTCAGCAAACCAACTACCCACCAACCTACAGCCTCAGCTTCTCAGCCAATCATCTATTCTAAATAGCCCGCCAGTTGTCCAAGCAACTAATAAAACAGCCAATGAATCAGCTAACCAGCCAGTTTGCTAGCCAGGCAATCGTGCAGCCAATCAGCAAGAGGCTGGTATTGCAGTTATTTAGGTCAGGCACAGTGCCCATGCTGCTGAGATGAGATACCTCCTGGGTATCTAGGGACACTGATGGGACAGCTTCCTAGTTAGAGAGATGGAGACAGGGAGACGGGTGAGAGAGGCTGCAGTGTACAGGAGGAGGGTGAGAGAGGCTACAGTGTACAAATTGAGGAAGTATGAGAGTTAAAGTGAAGGAGACATTGATATAATTTACAGGTCACTAATTTGCATGCAATGTGCAGACAGAATTGTTAACTTGACAAAGATTAATTTCAACTGCACTCCTGCGCCAGAGTTGCTTTCCATGTGGGGTTGCCCATCTGCAGTCATTTTGTGTCCTCCCTGGTAAGCAGCACTAGAATTCGACTGAGGAAGTTACAGTAGACGGCAACAGTGAAAGCAACCAACATGCCAGGTGGTTTTATTTTAAGATGCGCTAGCACTGTTCTTTCATTATTTCCTATGGAAAAGCTGCTACCTGACCTATTTTTAGCGCTGAACGCCATGAGCACTGGACCTGTTCTCGAGTTTAAACTATTTCTGAAGCACACCGCTTGTCAATGTCACTTCAGAGTTCTACCAACCAATTAGGATGAAGAAGGGGTGTGACCGTTTCATAGCCGAGGGATGGGCATTAATCGATCGTTAAGAATTTGATCGATAATCAATAGTTAAGAATTATCGACCATTAAGAATGTTGTCGATCATGTGCAATTTGAAAATAGAGGTTAAATGAATGAATTTCACTACGTGGCAGCAATGAGACATCTTACCAAGCGGGGCGCAGTTAAGTTAACATTATAGTTTGATATGATATGATTTGATATGACTGACTGGTGTTTTTTTATTGTGTTAAAATTGTGTTTAAGAGTGCAGTAGCAGTGGCTCGTTAATTTGTGAAGAGGTTTGGTTCGGACTGGGGTGTCGGACTCTGCTGCCTTTACGAGCGCCGCGTATCTTTTTGTTTTGTTTTTTGTTCAACAATTAAACTTTAACTTCCTTGTTTAAGAGGATTGTTGTTGGACTATAAGTTCTTCTTGAAATAAAGATTTCATTGAGGAAAAATGCTTTATTTAGTATTTTCTGTGATAGGCATTTTTAATCATATAAAAATATATGATTAATTGATTGTTCATTTTCCCAAAGGAAGGACATTTCTTCAAATGTCCATCTGTAAAACTAATGTTAGCTAGGCTAACGTTTAGCTTAGCAAAAACACCAGGAGACATGTTCTCAGTGCTCCCCACTCCAGCGCACACCTGATGCATCCAAAGCACTCAGCTCAGCACCAGCGCTTCAAGCGCTCGACAGGCCGGTTGGTGGACACGGCCCCTTAATCATCAGGGAGGAAAGCTAAGACTAACCTTGCTATAATGGAGCAAAGCAGTACTATGAAAACTGAAAACCCAAGAGTGACCCTGTTCATTCAGTATGGGTATACCTTACTGCAGTGGTTCCCAAACTGAGGTACGCGTACCCCTAGGGCCTAGGGGTATGTGGAGGTACTACAGAGGGTACTTGAGAGAAAGGGGGAAATGGAAAAATGTAAGAAGAAATCATGAAAATAAATGAAACATTAACATAAATCTGCCCGGGCGTCCGGCTAGTGTAGCGGTAGATTCCCTGCCTACCAACACGAGGGTCACAGGTTCGCGCCCCTGTGTTACCTCCGGCTTGGTCGGGCGTCCATACAGGCACGATTGGCTGTGTCTGTGGGTGGGAACCTGGAATGAGGGTGTGCGTCCTGGTCCCTGCACTAGCGCCTCCTCTGGTCTGTTCAGGACAGAAGGGAACTGGTGGGAATAGCGCGATCCTCCCATGTGCTACGTCCTGCCGGTGAAGCTCCCCATTGTTGGGTGAAAAGAAGCGGCTGTCAACTGCACATGTATCGGAGGAAGCATGTGTGTGTCTACGGCTCTCCCCAGATCGGCAGAGGATGGGGCAGCGACCATGGCAGCAGGGGGAATTGGCCAAGTACAACTGGGGGAGAAATGAAGGAGGAATCAGAAAAAAAAATCTGCTCACGAGGCACTAATTGCAACTCTTTCACTCCATTTCTTATTTTGTAATGTTATACTGTATTATTCAAAAGCTGGCTTACCGTTCATTCACTGCATCATATAGTTTTATCTTGCAGTTTTCTAAGCAAAATGTTGTAGTTGGGTAAAGGGGGTACTTGCATTCAGAAATCTGGGAAAGGGGATATTGAAGCCAAAAATCTTTGAGGACCATCTTTGAGGACCACTGCCTTAATCTATTGTAATGTACCAAATGCACTGAACAGATTTAGCAGTATGACTAAACTGTCGTCAGGTGTCAAACAACTCAGAGGTGCTCCACATGCTCCGTGCCCAGTGTCAGGATCATTTAGGCCCCAGGTCTCAAACCTGCAAGGAGGAGGTACGCTTCTCGGATCTAATCTAATTTAGGCCCCAGGTCTCAAACCTGCAAGGAGGGGGTACGCCTCTCTAATCCAATTTTACGCTTTCCCACGTTTTGACGAGTCTGTTCCTTTCACTTTCCAAATGCTAAGTGACAAGGGCATTTGGACCTTGGTCTGGGTTGGGCCAAGACACAGCGGAGCTCTATACAGTGGCCTGCCGTGCGGCACAGGGGACAGGAGCATGTGTTGGAGAAGTGAGTGGGCAGGTATGAAAAGAGATGGGGGATGGATGTAAGAAAGCAGGGGAGTTGTGTGAAGTGAGCCTGTAGTGCTACACGGGGGACAAGGTCACTGACTTTCATCCTCTGACAGTGGCCTTCATCTGCTTTTTCCTCCACTCTTGTCCCTCCTATATTCGAATATTTCTTTCCAACTTTTGGTATTTCTATCCAATGTCTCTCTCTTTTCAAAGTGATTTATTGTTTGTTCTTCTTCTTCTTCTTCTTTTTTTCAAACATCTTGGATGTGGATCACATGTTACCCAGTCTTGTCTAGTGGTCTCTCTATCGGTTTCTCCCTTTCTTTATAGTCTAGCACAGTGTTTCTCAAACTTTTTCAGACCAAGGACCACTTAACCAATATAAATAAACTCAGGGACCACCTAACCAAAAACAATAGGCCTACTACTTCAACTGTAAATGACAAATTACAGGCTAATTAAATGACAAATAGCATTAAGGCTGTACAATTAATCACATTTCTGGCTTCCCACAATTATGAAAACAAGATAACCGATATAAAAAATATATACAATTTATTTGAGTCCATTTACCATTTATTTTTACATTTATTTCTCCTTTTCAGTTCAAATATATTCAAAGTTCAAAGAAAGTTTTTTCAAGTTCAATAAATGCACAAAAGCTTGGAGTACTATTTCGATCACAACAACGCCTACGACGGTCCAAATCGCTGCGGAGAACACTGGGTGAGTCGTCAGATAATAATTAATGTGAGGAGAGGGCTCCAGGTTCAAAAATACCGAAATTCTCCTTTAATCCAAACTATATAAATCAGTAGTATCTCCTGTCTTGACATGACACATTAATACAAGTATAGTAGTAATCATAATACATTTGTTTTATGGTAGCCCCAAATGTCAGTGCTTCATTTCATTTCATAAACAAAAACAGGAGAACGGACTGGAAAACAAAATAACCGAGGCAAAAATAAAACAGAACAGAGGAATAAAAGTGGCTGCTCATTTGACCTGATATATGGACACTTGTTTCACAGCCAAAGTCCAAATATCCAAATATGAAATACAGTATCAGCCCTTTGTTGAACATATTATGACCCTACCAGATTATTGTGCTAGTGTTTGGGAGTCTGGGGCACATTCGTTTAAATTTTCTGGTGCGGTGCATTGGAACAAGCTACCTTTACTTATAAAACGTACCGGAAACCAGCATCTTTTAAAAAAAAGGTCAAAACCTGCAGACTGCGGTTGAGTTTGTTCTTCAGAACCTAACCTAAAATAAACACTGACATTTAACACATTTACACTCACATACACAGAGAGAGGTGTTAACCACAACCAAACAAAAAGCAGTTTAACTTTCCATCTGATGGCTTTCTGCAGCACGCATAGGGGGACTATGAGATGACGTGCCCCTCGGCCAGATACAAAGATCTCCACCACCCCTGTGACCACAACAGGAAATGTTTGCAACAAACACAAGCTCATATGAGCCCCATCACCTAAATATCAAGTATATTTACAGCTCAGAATGTACATAGTCACAGCATGTTAGAAAAACACTTAGGCTATCTGGCAATAATTTTTGACTACTCATAAGTCACTTCACTTCTAACAAATGATCTTATTGCATGGTGCTATGCTTTTTTTCTTTCTTTTTTAATTGCACTTACAGTATGGGAGAGAAAAGAATGACAAAGTTACAATTACAAGTTGCAAACACAATTTCGGAGTTCTTTCCTCCCGGCGGCTGTCAGACTTTTTAATTCTGTACACTCCTGAGTGAACAATGATTTAAATTGCTGCTCTCATTTGGCTCAATTGGCTACTAAATGCACTTTTATCCAGCACTTTTTAATGTAATTTTAATGTAATTTCTTACTTTTTAATGCAATTTTTACTTGTGTAATTGTTATATTCTGTTTTTACTGTTGTTGACTATACGTGCTATTATGTTGCTGTCTCTTTTTTAACCCTGTCCACTTGCTGCTGTAGCACTGAAAGTTCCCCTTGTGGGACAAATAAAGGATTATCTTATCTTATCTTATTATTCTAGGCCTAAAGAAATATATGTTATATATATATATATATATATATATATATATATATATATATATATATATATATATATATATATATATAACTTAACCTACAGTACCCATCTGACCTGAACCACTACCGTCCCATCTCCAACCTCCCCTTCATCTCCAAAACTCTTGAGAGAGTGGTTGCCGCCCAACTCCAGTCCCACCTCGACTCAAACAACCTCCATGAACCATTTCAATATGGTTTCCGCCCTAATCACAGCACTAAAACAGCCCTGGTAAAAATCACTAACGACCTCCTCCGTGCAGCTGACTCTGGACTACTCACCATCCTCATCCTCCTTGACCTCTCCGCTGCTTTCGATACCATCTCCCACCCACTACTTCTGGAGCACCCGGCGAACATTGGAATCACTGGTGTTGCACTTTCCTGGTTTGCATCCTACCTCACCGACAGACAACA
This sequence comes from Poromitra crassiceps, assembly GCF_964638095.1. NCBI lineage: Eukaryota > Metazoa > Chordata > Actinopteri > Beryciformes > Melamphaidae > Poromitra > Poromitra crassiceps. The sequence continues at coordinate 35,319,661 of NC_139624.1, forward strand.
GTTTGTCCAAATAGGGAACCACACGTCCGGGTGTTCTGCCGTTTGACCCAAGGGTCAGTATTGGGTCTTTTTCAGGAATTGGGGTAGTTCTAAAGAACAGCAAAAAAAAAAAAAAAAAATCCCCAAAAATAAATTTTGACAACAATCAATTTCATTAATGGGAGACCCTAAAGATAAGAAAAATCATTGTTGTGTTTTGTTCTACCTCGGGTAGGGGTATCTCGAAATCTGAGGGCCCTTTCTGCTAGACTATTAGTCATACTTGACAAGCACTGCTTGTATAACATGTTGGGGAGCATTTCTGTTACAATGTACATATTTGATTGTACCATACAACACTAAAGAAAGAATGGTCTGCATGCAGAATACTGCCTGAATGTAGACTTCTACAATGGCTACTAGGGGTGGGAATCACCAGATGCCCCATGATATGATATTATCATGATACTTAAGTCACGATACGATAGTATTGCGATATTGCGACATGCTAGTATTACGATATATTGAGTATTGCAATATATTGTGATTTTATTACCTTTTTGCAACTGCAAATGATGTCCCCAAAGGAAAAGAACGTTGTCAACATCTGTTTGATCTAATCAGATAAAGTTTCCAGTCTGTTTATCTCACTTCAATCATTTTTATTGCAGCAAAATTGGATTGTCAAGCAGACAGACTGACCAACACTGTCATAAAAACCTGTCATAAATGTTGAATGCACTTGACATTTTGTATAATAAAATATCCCGATCCTTGGCATTCGATACGATACGATACGATACGATATATTGCCCACAAAATATTGCGATACTATGCTGTATCTATCCCCTCCCCCACCCCTAATGGCTACCGCTGTATTTTCCTCCAATTTTTCTTTGTCCCTTCCTTTTCTCCAGTCATGGACTATTTGCACAGAGAAATAGAGGATTGTGAAAAGATGATTGAATAAGATAATCCAGTAGTATTCCCTTTAATTTGTCCTCTTTTCTTTTTTCTCTCTCTCCCCCTCTAGTCATCTTAGCTCCAAGGGACTGCTCAGAGTACAATGTGTTGGCGGAGAGGAAGAACGGTGTGTATCCTGTGACGCCTGATGCCCGTAACGGGACCTTTGAGGTCTTCTGTGACATGGAGTCTTACGGAGGCGGATGGACCGTCATACAGCAACGTCTCAATGGCTCTGTCAGCTTTAACCGTACCTGGAGCGACTACAAGAAGGGCTTCGGGAGTCCCAGGTATGTTGGGATGTGGGTTCAAATCTTTCCTGGGTTGGGTACCTCTCCTAAAAATGGCTTTGAGGACCTTAGGTATGTATTCACCTTATGTAGCCCCGCCCACTTGACCCATTGTGTCACCACTTCCTGTTCAAAACACCAGCGGTTTTACCTGCTCAAACTAGTCTGACTTACCTGGTCAAACCTAGTTTGACTCACATATGAGTCAGAGTAGGTTTATGAGTCACAGGAAGTGTAAACACAATCAGAACTTCAGATTGTGTTTACACTTCCTGTTAGTCTCTCAAGCCAGACTCTTCTACATAAGGTGAATAGGATGGGAGATAAATACCAGCAAGCAGCCAAATGCTATTGCTTGGGAAATTGAGGAGCCCACAAGCCACTTTGGCAGTTAACCAATGCCCTGTTTTATTTTGGTAAAATTGTGAAGGTGACTAGTGAATTTTGGGATTTACAGACCACAACACAAGTAATTGATGGCGGGGGGTGGGGGGTGGGGGGGTCGGGGGGGGATTGCAAAACTTCCCGAAATTTGTATGTAGGGCTAGAGTAGCCTGGGTGAACCCAGCCTTCAACGTGACGTCACAGACTATGCCTGTAACGTAAGTTTTCTTTGTGACTGATAGTACATAGAGGTCACGTGGAGGCGGGGTTTACCAGGCTAGGGCTAGAGAGGCTCAAATGCCAGATAGGTAGTAAAGCGTGGTGTTCATTTAGGCCTGTCAAGACCTTATACCGCACGCTTGCATGCTGACATTCTTTCTACACTTGGGTTTAGTCAAGTGCAGTGCCATTTTCATAGCTGGATTCCAATTGTACCTCCTTTCTCTATTCTCCTCCATGCTCCTGCAAGGATGTGTTCTGTCTGGGAAATGACCATGTCCACTTGCTAACCAAGTCATGAGAGAGATATTATAATAACCTTGCACTCAAAAACCTCTTTCTTATTGCCCTGCATCTACTCTTCTTTCCTTCTCCTCCTATCTTCTCCTCCTAGGAATAACTCTATTCTATCTGGGTAACAACCATCTCCTGCTAATCAAGTCCAAGTATATGGTCCATTTTTATCATCTCGCCCTCTTTTCTCTCCACTCCATCCCATCACACACCCACCCCTCTTCATCCACCTCTCTACTCTCCTGCAGGGGTGAGTTCTGGCTGGGCAATGACCATATCCATCTGCTGACCAAAGCCAAAGACATGATCCTGCGTATCGAGCTGGAGGACTTTGAGGGCGTCCGGGAGTACGCAAAGTATGACCAGTTCTATGTGGCCAATGAGTTCCTACGCTACAAGCTGTCCATCAGCGGATACAGGTACGCTGTGTGCATGACAGTGTGTGATGGTTTATTCATAGAGAACAGTGAGGTGTTATGGTCCCTCGAGAAAGGTTTAGCTTTGCTATATTTCTCATTGAATGGAAGCAAGCTCCAGGAGGGAATTCAGTAATGTAATCAGATATTTTGATTCTGCCTCTTTCTAGAAAGGTCTTCTCTGCTCGGGATGCCTTGTCTAATGTGCCTCAATATGGGTGAATAATTTGATACAAATAAAGAAGACTGGAGAAGATTTCAGCACTGAAGTGTAGCTAACATTTCTCTGCTGCCACAGCAGGCCCAGTTACGCTGCGTTCAGACTATGGGCTACGGGCCCATGTAAACATGTTAGCTTGACTGAAATCGAAGTTATAAAAGTCTGACTAACACACCCAGATAATGCGATTGGGAGTGGATTTACCCCTGCCTGTATAGATGGTTTTCACAGAATTACAGTCCTGCTCTGATGTGATGTTTTCGGAGATGTCCTGTCCTAGCAAACACTGCAACAGGAAGTGAGCAGGGGTTCAATTTAGAATGTTTTTGTTGTCAAGTTAAAACCGTCTATACAGGCCAGTCGGACTGGAACTGGACGAGGCGATCAGCGCATGCGCTAACGTTGTTTGACCCGGAAGTCGAACAGCGTGTAAAACTGTTATGTTAGCGGCCAGGGAGTGATTAGCTAAAGCTAAATGTGAAGTTCGTTGATGTAGTAGCTAAATCTGTGTCTAGGGTTAGGGTTAGATAAATCTGTGTCTAGAAAAAATGAGTTTTTAATGGAATATCTTAGTTTCAACTGTATTGAGCTCACAAGAGGCAGCTTTGTGTTATGTGACCATCCCTACGTTTGAATTGTTTATCGGCGCTCTCTCTCTCCACATAAACACAACCTCGCTCGAACACATAAACTCAGAACACAGCAAAACAATGTCCTATCACTAATAAACACACTGCCTGGCAGTGTGTTTATGTTGAGCGATGCTGCGCAGTGCAGTGACTGCCACACTATTATATGGGCCAGAAGTTATCGTTTTGAGGGAAAAGTTTGTATAATTATATAATCTTTTTTTAATGAAATAGCTGCATTATTAAGAGACTTGCTGCCAACAGTTGTTAGAATTGGCGGAGCCTGCGGGGAAAGAGTGCATATCGCCACCTATCGTAGCGGAGGCAACACGATTCCATAAAGAAAATCGATTTCACACCCGTGCGTGTATACTGGGACAAGGACAGTAGTCCGACTAAATAGCCTAACCAAGCTATAACCATAGCTCGACTTAACTGTGCATGTAAACGTACTGATTGTTGCCAATGGAGCAGTTGAGTGTTGCCCAGCTGGGCACTGACGGTCATCATTCATGTCATCATCACGCTCGGTGCACCAACCGATAATGTCAGACTGTCATAGCATTGCATTTGTCTTGTTTATATTTTATTTGGCAAATATTTGTCCTTGTAATTCGTCAGGTAAACAATACTAACTTAAATAAAACAACCCTACACTGCCTTGATTTGAACTGCCACCATTTACACCAGGAGTGGGCAACTATTTTTCATGGGGGGCCACATGAGAAACCCAGATTGTTGCCGGGGGGCGAACAAATATTGTCATGCCGTAACCCCCATGGATGGGCAACTTTGATGATAGAGAGGGCCACAAAAAATGTCCTCGCTACCAGGTTTTGCTGAGGGCCGAACGGCGCCAGCGCGAAAACTTGGGGGCATTTGAAGCCAGGTTTAGAGGAATAACTCATTTTAAATTAACTAACAGTTGTGATGTCATTATTCAGTCTTAACCACCAATATTTGATCCTTTTCTCACTCACTCCTATGTCACCACCTGCTCTCAGGGCTTGAAATTAACTTTTTTGACCACCTGCCAATATGGCTGCTAGATTTTAAAGTTACCAGCCAATTAGAATTTCCACTAGCCGAAATGTTTTTCTTGAAATAAACCAGAATATGAGTGGGTTAATTTAAACATAAGTATCAGTAAGTGGCCCGGGATTCTCAAAGCCTGTGTTGAGGGTCACACAAACAAAAATGCACTCTTGAAGCTAAATAAATCCAAAACCAATGAGTTAATTATTTAAATTTCTACTTCAATGTAGCCTTTTAGTCATAAAGATTATTGAAAGATATTCCATATTCCAGACTGAAATGCTATAACAGAAGTGGAGTATTGGCCAGAATGACATGAACAATTGGACACTTATTCAGTGGGTATCTTGCATGTTGCGTTCAGGTGCACTGTATAAAAAAAATAAAAAAAAATTGCAATTCCATCGCGGGCCACACAGATGGCGCCCGAGGGCCGCATGCGGCCCGCGGGCCGTATTTTGCCCATGTGTGATTTACACTGTCATTTGGAACGTTGTGTCGTCAGCTTCCATTGAAAACAACTTGACTGTTGCTTTGTAGCCCATAGTCTGCATGCCATGTACCATTAGACAACTACACCTGATAGGCGTATATTGATATAATTAGTGGCCGGGCCAGCGAAGCGGCAGCGCCACTGTTTGTATTTGCCAATACTATTCTTCTTCTTCTTCTTCTCCCAGGAAGTTGGACTTCCCATGCATGAAAATAAACCAAACTTCACACAAAGGTCCAGTCCCATGCTAAACTTTGTCGACGCAAATTTGTAAAACTAATTAAACCCTATACTCCTCCCACATTTTTTCTTCAAACGTCACCAAACTTCACCATCTGCATCGTTAAGACCGTCCTACACAAAAGTTTCAAACAGATTTTCGATTGATCAAAAATTTAGCCCACAGTGCATCAAAATGTTCTACTGTAAACGGTACTGTAAACAGCTACTGCAAATTCTTGTTATGATTATCATTGCAGTGGGACCGCTGGGAATGCCATCAGTTTCAACAAGCACTTCAACCACGACCAGAAGTTCTTCACCACGTCTGACCGCGACAACGATATGTACCCCTCCGGAAACTGTGGCGCCTACTACAGTTCTGGCTGGTGGTTTGATGCCTGCATGTCCGCCAACCTCAATGGGAAGTACTATCACAAGAGGTACAAGGGAGTGAGGAATGGGATCTTCTGGGGCACCTGGCACAACATGACGACAGAGTACTACCCTACCAACTACAGGCAGGCCTTCAAGACAGTCAAGATGATGATAAGGCCCAAGAACTATGCTCCTTAAGAGGACAGGAAGAAACACCTGATTAGACATGGACAGATTGACAAACAGACAGATAGATGGACAGAGAACAAAACAGACACACAAACACAGACAGACAGAGATGGAAGTACAGGTGGGCATAGGCACGCATACGCATGCGCATAGTCATGCAAGTGCACATACACACACACACACATGTACTCACACTGCAAAAGACTACAAGCCCCAAAGACACTTTGAATGCAGTCATAATATAGAAAAACAAGTGTGAAAAAGATCAACAGATATTACTTCCATTGTAGTTAAGTGTGGCGTTCAAAATGTTGGATTAAAATGATGATAATAAAGGACCATGGACTATGGAATGTGGAAAGGCTGTGATATTACAAACGGAAGGTTACAATGAGAGACATTTTCCACTATTTCTCTGACATTTCCAGACTTTCTGTCCCACTGCCTCCTGCTATATACGCTCCTGAGACAAGTGAGGGACAATCCAGCACGCAGTAGCACTCAAATCTAATGAGCTATCCCTTTCCCCGCTCTAAGTGCTTTCATAATTAACAGCAGCCACTCATGTGAGGTATATGAGAGCTGATGAGCTGATTTCCAGTGCGCCTGAAATCCATTGTGAAAGACACATTGTGGGGGTCAGCTTCAAACTGTTTTATTGAAGCATCCCCCACAGGCACTGACTCACAAGACACTTTGTTTATTGAAACATCCCCCACAGGCACTGATTCACAAGACACTTTGTTTATTGAAACATCCCCCACAGGCACTGATACACAAGACACTTTGGGCAGCAGCGCTCAAGGAATGGCTCCTGTGTCATTGATTTAATCACATCGGAACATCTTGCTAATGTATCCACACCTTATTAGCCCGCAATACAAAACATCCCAGCATCAAGATGCAGCCTAAGATGGATATAGATTATATTGGGTCTTGCAAAGTACATTCTGTGTTACTGATGGAACACACCCATGGGCTGTGACCAGAATGGATCACTGATCTGCATTTCAGGGCACCATTTTTGTTGTCGTCTAAATCGTGGAATGATTTTGAGGGGATTAAATATTGCCACAATGCACTCACTGTAATATCTAGTGAACAAGCCTGCTCACTAAAACGGAACATTATACCAAAATGCATTGCGAGTCTGTAGGGGGAAAAATGCCTCCAAACAAGCCGTTTTATATTATAATAACCTTGCACTCAAAAACCTCTTTCTCATTGCCCTGCATCTACTCTTCCTTCCTTCTCCTGCTATCTTCTCCTCCTAGGAATAAGTCATGCTCATGCTTACAGCATCTAATCAGACATCCCGCCCCCTCAAAACATTGCATAGTTAATGAGGGGAGAGACAGAGCAGATAGAGAAGTCCCACAGAGGCTGGATTTGGGGGGGAGGGGGGTTGCTACAAAAGTCATAACCTTGTTTTAAAGACCCATGAGTTATGTTTTAAACAGCTAAAAATAGCATAAAATGAAACCTTCATGCTAATTTGAGCGCACATTAACATGTGTTCACGAAGGTATTTCTGTCTTGCTGCAAGTTACACAGTACATAGTTTAGTTTAATGTGTTTTTTGTTAATGTCAGCTAGTGATAAGTCCAAAACATGAAGGAAACCGCACACACCTGGATTGGCAAAGTGTTGGCTGTCTGAAAATTAGATTTTTATTTATTTATTTAACTTTGATTTGATAATTAAGTGTCCAAATTCACTCATTAATCATGTGTGATTTACCGCTAATTGGTGCAATACCAAATGAGAGAATAGAGATTGATTCTGGTCACAGGCATGGTTTGGAACTAGCACTGCTGGAAGTGAAAACGATGCTGTTCAAACAGTTTTCCACTTATAGCTCGAAGTAAACTGAACTACTGCACATCGCACAATGTCCCCCACCACTTTCCAGATGTAAATACACATGATCGCTCATCGCTGACCCATCACTTGTACAATACTGCTGCCTAATGTTAGAAAATTGTATAGCATCACTTAATTCATCTATTCTACACACTGTGAATGGGAAAGATGGGAAGGAAAGGTTTCAACTGAAGGACCTGTACAGTATTTATTTGATTTTGTGAGGTATGATAGCTTTTATATAACTAATATATGGGGTCATAAAAGAACTAATGATGATTATTTACATTTGAGATATTATGTGTGTACATTTAGAGCTTTGTGTGTGTACATAGTTGAGCTTTTCTATCATTCGTCTTCAACTGTCATTCCAAAAAAGATGCTTTTACTTTTTACATTAAAACATGAATAAACTTCCAACTACATGGCTGTGTATATTGCTGTTTTCCATCCCCTTTCCACATCTTATGATATATTATTAGTGGATGAAGAACTGATGTATCACCAGACCATTAGTATAAAAAAAAGAGTCAGTATTGGTCCAATATTATTTTTACTACTGATATTCAGCCGTTTTGGTTTTGGCATTTTAGTGACTTTTTTCTACAAGTGTGTCACAACCATTAAATTAGCAATAGCAACAGAGTAAAAGTAAAATGTTCAAGAAAGAAAGAAAAAAAACATCTTAAGATTTAAGCATCTCTAAAAAGCATTTGCATTTGTACTGAGATTCTTCCAAAAATCCATATTGTATAGGCCGATATGAGTGCAGAGATATCACATATCACTTAGAAAAAACATTGATGCATCCCTAGATATTACTGCTGCTACCTACTCTTGCAAATCAGTCTGTACTTAACGGATATAAAATATGTTTTGTTTATCCAAAGCACCTTACAATACTATGGCTGTGTTTAGCACGAGTGTCAGTGAGTGTCAAAGCACCCCGGGCAGTGTTACTGCCATGTTTTACCACCTGAACTATTACTGGGCTTTTGTCTGCCACTGAGGTCTAAAACCAGCCAGAGCTCATCTTGGATTCATTGAGAACTGTAAAAACTCATGCACAAAATGCACACCCTTAATAAACGGGTTTATGAGGTGTTGAATAGCTGTGAAAGTTACTCTTGAAATGAGGGAGATTCAAATAAACTAGACAGAATATAAAACGGATTAACAGATTAAGATTTGCACCAGACTGTTGGTCTGTGACTACTGTAGCCTATGTGATGAACTAATGGAAATATATCCAACCATCCATAGTAGATTCAAACTCCAAATACTTAATTGTGGCGTTAGACCCACCCAGCCTGCTCAGCCAGGAAGGATGACAATCCTGATGACATCATCACTGATGACATCATTGCTCGAGTGACATCACACATCATTAGGTAATTATGGCAATTACCTACATAAAAATCCGGCTTCGTCAGGTCACCCACAGGGGTGCTCTTTACACTTCCTGAAAGTTTCAGCCCGATCGCACGTAGAATGGCATAGCTGTGGCCGAACAAAATTCTGCTCACACACGGACACTTCTCATTCTTATTCACCTTATGTTCCAACACAGGGGTCAGCCAGTTACTTACCGTACTTCCTATTGTGTTTACACTTCCTGTGACAGTACAGTACTAATGAGCAGGTAAAACAGACAGGAAGTCATAACACAACTGGGTCAAGTGGGCGGGGCTACATAAGGTGAATAGTAGGAATATGTTTTGTCTTCACCACTGTGTGACAGGTGCCAAGTGTCAGAGAGCACACAATCACATGCCTTTTGGTTCTGCCCTTCACTAACAGGATTCTGGGCTTAAATATTTGATTGGTAAGGCGTACAAAATAACCAGAGGCAGAACTCGCCATCTTCGGCTGCTCTGAGTCCTCTCTGAACTTCCCTCCAGCTGTGCAACAATCTCTGACACAGGGGATAACTGTTGCCAAGAAACTCATCCTAAAGGAATGGAAGTCCCCCTCTTCACCCTCTTTCCAATTGTGGCTGACGAACATGGCATCTGTTATACGGACGGAGAGACTTAGGTTCCTGAGAACCAACTCACTTAAAAAAAAATTCACCTATCCTTGATGAGGTTAGGGGCCACGGGTGACTCGCCTGGCTGGTCTCTCATGGAGCCTTTGCGGGGGATCCCATTCACAATATCTCTTACAAGCACATACGCACCTTATGGTAGCACCACGCTGCATTTGCAATATTGAATGTTGATCATATACATGCTTTTTATTTTATTTTCATGTGTCTGAGCCTGTTCGTTTGTCACCTACACTACATCTAGAAGAGAGCACCACATTCTAAATAGATGTCGTATTACATTGCTGATTAAGTAATTAGGCTACTGTAATAAGAATTGAATTGATAATTGGTGCTTTTTCTATAGGTTACATTCCTATCTTTACTCCTGAGGGTGTTTGTGTGGCATTTTGAAGCCTTATAGAAGCCTCCTCTACTTTCACCTATCAGACAGGGGAAGGAAGCCACTTGTGAATCTCTTACCTCATCTAGGCACTGGAAAGCTGGGCAGGCAGAGAGCTCTGACCTCGAAGGCTGCTCATATGGGAGTGAAGCATCAGGTGCCACTAGCTGCGTGTCCTCCTCCATTCGATTGTCGTCTTGAGCTTCCACCTCCACTTCTCTGTTGTTACTGGGAGTGGGAGTTCTGCTTTGCTACTCCTTTCCAGACTGGCTGACTTTTGAAAGATAGTATTACCACGACTTTGCAACTGTGCACACTTTGGACAGAGCAAAAGCTCAAGTTGTGAATGAGTTGTTTATGACGCTATTAGAAGCGAACGCGTTAGCTCACCAAACAAACAACGTGGTAACGTGACTATGCCTGTAGCGTGTTTCTTTAGTTTCTGTGTAGTTTCAATACGTTTGAATACGCTTCAGAAACCCTAAGCGTCGTCATATAGCAGCTATTGTAGCCTACAGAACTTACCGTGAACGGTAGCAGTACTTAATGTAAGTAAACTAGAAAACAAGAGATTTCAGTTTGGTTGAGAGGCGTGGTGTGGTTTCCATAGTTACGACGCCCAACGGCCTCCGCTGTAAAGTGAAAATAAATAAATACAAATCACCTCGTTTTTTTTTTTTTTTCACTCCTAAAGTAGTCTTGCTAGCCAGCCTCTCAGCGAGACTACTCCTAAAGTGACTAAGAAAGATACATCGAAGTGTTGTAACTTTACCAATAGCCTACACAGCCTATTACTTTTACAACTTTTACACTTGCAGCGAAACTCCAGCAGATGGCGGCAAATAGCCGGCTGCTATAATCCAAACTTTTGACATGAGTTGGCCACACAGACTGGCATCAAAAGCCAGTTGGCTGCTGAATCTAATGAAATGCGATGAGTGATCAATGAAACGCACTGATTGAAACAGCATTCCACGGTGGGAGGGATGGGATCCCATACCTAAGGTCGCAACGCAGCTGGATTATCCCAGACCTGAATCCAAGGTGAAAAATGACAGTGATGATTCTCTCCTGTCAGCTTCTTTCGCCACAATGCACTCTGCAAATTGGCATAGCCCGCCCACTCCCTGAAACAGCTACAGGGATGTGTGTGTGTGTGTGTGTGTGTGTGTGTGTGTGTGTGTGTGTGTGTGTGTGTGTGTGTGTGTGTGTGTGTGTGTGTGTGTGTGTGTGTGTGTGTGTGGTGGGTGGGTGGGTGTGTGTGTGTGTGTGTGTGTGTGTGTGTGTGTGTGTGTGTGTGTGTGCGGGGGGTGCATGCCATGTCCATTTAAATGTGGGGTAACTGATAAGATTTCTCACTTTAAATTGACAGGTCCAAACATTTCTGTATCCAAACATTTCCCCACCTGAGCACCCAACGATGTGTTGCATAAAGTGATAACAGTTATCCCCTGCCTGCCAGCTGCACACCTCCTCAGGGAAGGCCCATCTGACTATGTGAAAATGAAACTAAAAGAGGAGCCAGCTGCACACTCACACAGCCAGTTGTGTTACGTAGATATCATCTACGGCTGGCACTGCAAGACTAAGGTGAACTCAGCCTGTAGAAACAGACTGTAGCGTAAGTTGACTGATAGTACATGGAGGTCACGTGGAGGCTGGGTTTAACCAGGCTAGGAGACAGTCACTAACCCCTCTTGGGTTTGAATCACTGAATAGGCCTACTTATGATTTACCCTGTGTTTACCGGCTTACACACAAATAATCAAAAGAAAAGAAGATTCTCGTCTCGTGGGTTCTCGTCTTCTTGATTCTTGTCTACAAAGGTTCAGCAAACAGCATAGAATTAACATGGTAGGCTTATGTGGGTAGGTAGTAGCTATTCAGGTCTACATTTATTCAGTTACATGTGTGCGTGCGACATGCGTACACACACCCCACTCTGCAACTTCAATGAGTTGATTTGAAAGACAATGGGACGTGGACACCTCTCCACAGCTGCCCACCTCAGAGCTAGCCTAGGTAAACCCAGCCCCCACGTGACCTGCTCTCTCAGTTCCCAGTCACTAGCGTCTAGCGAACGGGCCATTCAAATCGATTTCTGGGGCGATTGAAAGACCCACGCAGACCCGCAGCCAATGAGTGACGGCGTGACTGCCAACATCAGTCCTGCCGTGATCGGCCAATCAGAGAGTGTGTCTTTGTCAATGACGTGTAACAGCTGCTGCGGCTTAAGCACTGGTAGCCGTTAGCATTTGGCCTCTCTAAAGCATAGCTCCCGAGCTAGCTACTAGCTATATGGCTAGCTATATGGCTATGCAACTACGTTGAGGAAATTAGACAGTAGACCATTTGGGCATGGTCTCATGTGTATGGTTTATTTAGCCTACTCAATCTCTCCTGAGATTATAACGTTAACCTGTTAGGACGCTGTGAGCTATGTATATAAGTCCAGAGAACTTGATGAAAACAAAGTGACAAAATAGCCTACTCAATCTCTCAGCCCATTTTGATGCTGAACCAAATGACCAGTCCGGCTGCAATGATTGATTTGTGAGGCAGCATATGCCAATGGAAGGCTGGGTAGCATTAGCTAACGTCATCCAGGATACAGTAACATTAGGCTATTATAGTTATGAAACGCTGATTCAAACGTTACAATAATAAGACACAATAGGAGCCAGTTACCCTACTGTAGCTAGAGAGAGTAATTTCAGACCACCAGATATCACCATATTTATGTTATTAAATGCTGTAACGTTAACGGTAATTCTCATGTGTATGGTTTATTTATAAGCATTCATTGATTGAAGCAGAGTGCTGGTCGGTTAAGTTTCTCTGTAGTCATGTCCTCTGCTCCAATCTTCGGTTCGTTTCTTCTGTCTCTCGTCCAGCAGCTGCAGATGTTATCATTATCCACGTTATTGATGATTATTTATAAAAAAAAATCTCATTGTGTAAATATTTTGTGAACGCACCAATAGTTAGAGAAGGAAACCTCTCTTTGCATTTTATTTTGTTTTTTAATAAAAGTAGGCTACTTGTGATATCTCACGTGGCTTTGATTCATCATTGCAAATTTAGCCCAATTTGTAGAAAATGCAGATGTGAACAGCTAGGTTTAATGACAAATATGGAATATCACCCAAGGAAATACCACGGTTTAATGCCAACAGATAAACCATACAGATTTGTTGTAATTGTGAACACAAATAAGGGAGCAAAGACATGGTTTTCAAGTATAACACAATGTACAACTTTTATTCAAAGACAGGATTGAAAAATATAGGTCACTTGTATTCACTTCAGACAAGACACTACGTTAAAGTCTGAAATTTACCTAGATTTGCTATAAGAATTGACATTTCAGCTTGTCACCTGATGTCATTATTAATGGACAGTACAGTAGTAAAGATTTTGAAAATTTTGATTAATCAATCCAAGTCAGAAACAACATGTGCTGTGAGCCTTTTAGAATTCAAAAACCTTACTTCCAACAATTAACTAGCCTGCACTAACTACTGCACAGTAACGTGTACAAATATTGAATGCAACAGTCTCGTTCTGGAGCGAACCCCTCAGCTGAATTCACGTTGGAATATGATATCAAGGCTTGATAGATTTGATTGTACTCATACAGCAGTGTGGAGCTTAACATCTAGCTAGGTTGCATCTGGAATATGATCTGGATTATGTATAATATACAGTATAACACTACGCTCACTATGTCATGACATTCACGTTAACGCTATAGCCTCCAAAAATCTACTGTATAGCTAGCGTTAAATAGGTTTATCTGTAACCACGCTGAAATGTGAGGGCATTAACGTTAATATTTCAATTAGGTCAAACACACCTTACCGTTATGACTGCAGCCGTTTTTGATTAACATTAGCGTTAAGTCCATGATCAAATCTAGCATTTCGGTATATTCAGTGTGTGTGTGTGTGTGAAAAGGATGTTAGCATGCTAGCATTATTAGCACAGAATGTATACAGTCCATGGTACAACGTTAGGCCTTCAAGTCCTGAGGCGAACAGCGCCGGAGGATCCAGCATAACAAGCACGCCTGTTTCCTCATCAGGTTGGCAGCAGCTGACCAGTTGCCCTTCTCCACAATACCTGCGGCTGATGTGGGGCATGGCACTCTGGTCTGTTTGGATTGGAAGGGTATTGAATTAATACCTGAAAGAATAAACAGAGAGGACGTCAGTACAGTAGACACATGTAACAGTATAGATCCCCGTTAACATTTTACGGCGAAATTATCTGATAAACTGGCTGCGCATAACATTACTTATTTGCAGGAGTGCACGGGGGAAGTGTAGATTAATCGTGCAGCACTAGTAGCCTACATTAGGTTACAAGTACATACCTCAGTCAGACTCTGGCAAATCCAAATGACTAATAATATAAAACGTAGTAGTTACTGTATGTTACACGTGGCTAACGTTAGCTAGCTTCTGACATGTTTTTCTAGAATTCATTAGATCGTTAAATGCTCCCGTAATCTAGCTAACGTTACCTCGCTAACCCACTACAGCCGATGAGGAAAAGTCAGTCATTTATCGAATGTATTGAATTAATACCTGAAAGAATAAACAGAGAGGACGTCAGTACAGTAGACACATGTAACAGTATAGATCCCCGTTATGAGGTCTGTTGATCAAAATATCACCTCACGCTATATCGAAATCGCGTTTTAGTGGACGGGCAGCGATCATCCAAACTGGGGTTCATAGCTGGTCTGCGGCTAGCTAGCTAGCAACGTAGCCATAGATTAAAACAGCGTTACATTTATGATCTTTTAGTGATGTTGGTAGACACACGTAACAGTATAGATCCCCGTTATGAGGTCTGTTGATCAAAAGATCACCAAACGCTATATCGAAATCGGGTCTGAGCGGACGGGCAGCGACCATACAAAGGACAGCTTGTACGGTGCCGCGTCTATGTGCCGACAGGCCGCAGTGCCGACAGGTCGCAATGCCGAACCAGGTGGAGCTATACCTCTCCCAGCCCCCACGCCAAACTTAACCTCCCCACATGCCTAAACCTAACCTCCCCCAGACCCTAACCCAAAACCTAACCTCTCCCAGCCCCCACGCCAAACCTAACCTCCCCCCATGCCATGCCTAAACCTAACCTCCCCCAGACCCTAACCCAAAACCTAACCTCTCCCACCCCCACGCCTAAACCTAAGGTCGGCATTGCGGGTGGTCGGCATAGCAGGTGGTCGGCATAGCGGGTGGACCCCAGCTTGTACAAGCTGGGGCTTCTCATCACCTGGACACATTTTACGGCGAAATTATCTGATAAACTGGCTGCGCATAACATTACTTATTTGCGGGAGTGCACGGGGGAAGTGTAGATTAATCGTGCAGCACTAGTAGGCTACATTAGGTTACAAGTACATACCTCAGTCAGACTCTGGCAAATCCGACATGATTTGCTATCCTGTTGGTGTAGTTTCACACCAACCCTCTCCAGGCGTAGAAATACCCCCTTCTCGAGTGGTTTGCAGCTGCCCAACTTGCCTTTAGAACGAAGGTTTGTCTTACACAACCTGCAAAAATCGTTCACATTGGTAGTAGCCATTGCGCTCCTGTTGTGGTTGCTAGCTGTAGCCTAGTGAATTAAGGTGTATAGTTAGCTCGAGCGCTAACAACAAAGGTCGCAGAGTGATGACGCCATCTGTTGCACTGCGCATGTGCTCTGTGCACCAAGCTGATTGGATGACGGTTGGCTGGTGGAGTGGTCTATCGAGGGGGGCCCAACACCCGCTAGAAATCGGTTTGAATGGCTCGATCTCCAGACCATAGTGACTGAGACAGGTCTGAGAGCAGGTCACGTGGGGGATGGGTTTACCCAGGCTACCTCAGAGCCCCTTCCCCTTCCCTCAACTGGTCCTTGAATATAAAAAGCCCATGCTCCATATCCCAGCATTGCCATGGCATGTGTGAAAAGGCGCAAGATGGAAATGTACCTGAAAGGGACGATGACGGACCGCCGTAGAACGTTACCATAATAAATTGCATTTAGTTACTCATTAAGTTACTCACTACTTCAGTAGTTTTTTATTAGATACTTTTTTACTCAAGGCATTACTCTCATGTGTACTTTTTACTATAATTGAGTAATATATTATAAAATAACTGTACTTTCACTTCAATCTACCCACCACTGATTATAGCCAATATAGCCGATATCATATGAATGAAAATGTATGCTTTTGGGCAGGTGATTTGACAGGAGATGCAGAGGAACAACATCCCCCTGGTAGGACAAATTAGACTATTAAAACAGTAACTCGATAATTATGTAGGCCTTTCTTTACCGCCCCTTGTTAAATCCGAACAAATCCCTCTCTAACTGCTTTGGGAGAGAGGGCAATGGTTGTTTTTGGCAGAGGCCAGATCTCCAAAATAACCTTGAATCCACTCCAACAGTCTGAACATGCTGAATTCTGATCCCTGGCAGGGTTATTATTTTCTGATGAAAGTATGTGCCAACCAGGCATTACCATCTTTGGCATAAATTGGCACGCACAATAAACATAGTCTCCATGTTTTATAGGTGTGTGTGTGTGTGTGTGTGTGTGTGTGTGTGTGTGTGTGTGTGTGTGTGTGTGTGTGTGTGTGTGTGTGTGTGTGTGTGTGTGTGTGTGTGTGTGTGTGAGAGAGGGAGAGAGAGAGAGAGAGAGAGAGAGAGAGAGAGAGAGAGAGAGAGAGAGAGAGAGAATAACTAGCCAGTTTGTGAAACAGGCTTTTGGAAAAACATACTGTACTGCAGGCAGAGTCCAGATCTCTGTTTTGACTGCTGCATTGTAGTCACAACAAAAGCAACTTGGGGACTGGTGGTAATTTTACTGACCAGTTCTTTCATGTTTGGCTTGGTGTTGGGAGACTGTTTTAAATGTCCATTAACACAGACACCCACCCACGTAATATACACACACAAGCACAATGCAACGTGTAGTTTTTCCACCAGCTGTTAAAATGTCTCTCATCAAAGATTGCATTCTTCAGACAAAATGTCTAGAGACAGTTCATAAACAGATGTTTTAAAGTTTCTTAAAACAATAAAAACAGCTTTTACGGAAGCTCAGACTGAATCATTTATGTGGTTTTGTGTGTGTGCTCGGATAATTTTGCAGGCATGGTGTTTAAACTTATAATCAGATCTGAGATGTAACATGACATGACGAGATGGTGTTTACATTTATCATCAGATCTGAGATGTCACATGACATGTCCAGATGAATTGCATGAATTTTGAAACACTGCTAATCGCTTCAGCCAGTGGCCGGTGAAAACTTTGTCCGCTGTTAAATGTAACACTGCACTGTAAAGTGTCCTCCTTGTCAAGGTTGATCCCATTTCTTTGAATAGGAATTCTCTAGGAATATCTAATCTGAACACAGTGGACCTATACAGATGTACATCACAAGAAATGGAAAAGTGCCTCGGACACTCTGTGAGTCTGATGTGACTATAAATAGATAGCATGAGCATGAGCAGAAGGCCAGATGAAAACTCTTCACCCAGATTTTATGTGCCCCCTCCGGTTTGGCCTCCTCTGACTGACCAGTGTCCCTAATGGCAGCTACAGACTACAAGATCCTCGTCGGTCATCAGTCTCTGTTCCTTTTACACTATAAAACTGTCTGTCTTGTAATCAGGAGTGTTTGAGTCGTTTCGGTTTTCACAGACTGAGCTGCGACAGGGAATCATACACAGCAGTCTCACACGGCTTTATTTCTAAATACACGCTCGCACAGCAGTTTGTACCAATCCCGGAGAATGTGTCTACAGTGGAAACCTACAAGTTCCTGTGATCCACAATCTCCCAGGACCTAAAGTGGGAGTCCAATGTAGTCACAATCATCAAAAGACACAGCAGAGGATGTGCTTTCTACACCAGCTGCCTCAGGACCCCCGATGAGTTTGGGGTTGGTTGGTCAAACCTGTTGAAAAACCAGTTTAGTTCGTTTGCCCGTTCCAGGGACCCCTCACCTGCAACACCCTTTTGTAGCGGTTATTCTCCTAAAGCCCCCCCATATCTCTTTGGAGCTTGGGCCTCCAGTCCCCCTTCCCGTCGCTTTCTGACTATATCCCTCCTTGGCTGCCATCAGCTCCCTCTTCGACTCATTATTTTGTACAGCCTTGGCCCCCCTCAGTGTCCTCTGCCCTGAAAGACAGATTTGTTTTAATTCAACAGGGCTTTGATATTCCCATTAATCCAAGGCTTGTTGTTAGGAAAGCATTGTACATTTTTTGTGAGCACAATGCTTTCATCGCAGAACTTGGTGTAATCTGTAATGCAGTGGGAGAGACCCACAATGTCCTCCCCATGCAGTGGCGGCTCCAGAGATTGTAGCTGGGGGGGCTAAGGGGGGGCTTAAATATTTACAGCGGGGGCTAACTTTTTCTACATAAATAGACAGTGGTTCTCTGAATTAGGCTCTACTATTAGACAAGGAGAGGGCCCACTGCTTTTCCATTGAGAGCCAAATCCCCAAACCCAACATTATGCATGTAAGTGCTTCAATGAGCTGAAGACTGACTGTGTATTTAGTCCTATGTCACACTGTATGTTGAGACTGATGAGTCCAGTTACACAAGGCTATATGCAGCACACACATTTAGATGGTAAATCAAGAGTTTATATTCACAAGTTACACAAAAGATTTAAAATGTGCTATATTTTAGAGACAAATTAGGCTAATCACTGCATATAGGCTATATGTAAATAAACAGTGCCACATACACAGGCACATCCATTCATCAATAGTCTGTGCCAGAGTAAAAAGAAATAGAACCATTCATATAGACTGTACTATATAACAATCACACCAGTGACAAGACTGTATAGTGACTGAGCTGGACAACAGGCATTTTGATACTTTTATCAAAACCAGCTCAGTGGCCTTGTGGTCTGAGTGTATTAGCCTAATTTAGTTGTTATAAATTAAGTTTTTGTTTTTCTCCAAAGAAATTTCCAGGGGGGGCTTAGGGGGGGCTTGGCTAATTTCAGGGGGGCTCAAGCCCCCCCTAGCCCCCCCTGGAGCCGCCACTGTCCCCATGGACTCTCTAGTCTAAAACATCCCCCAGTCAGTTGTCTCAAAACACTCCCTCAGCTCCTAAAAGGCTCTGACATAGTCGAGCGAGGCACCGCTAGGCAGACCTCCGCAGATCGCGCACGAGGTCCGCGAGGCACCGAGGTCAGAGCTGCAGCCAAGTGATCACTGATCATCATGTTACATTGTGCAGTGATAGGTGAGAAACGGCCCATGAGAAGTACAGTACAATGAAACAGTACAATGTATGTGCAGTACTGCGGTTTCACTCTGAAACAATCATATCAGCACATGAATAGAATCACCAGACTTGTTTTCACTGAATGTAAAAAAGTGCTTCAATTCTCAGCCCTGATGCCACTTGTGCTGCTTTATCTCTCTTTCTTAACACAGCACATTTACTTGAAATGACTAAAAATGAACAGTTAGTGTTACAAATCAAAGTTTTACCACATGGGTCAAGAAATGTGGTCAAAACACAGCTCAGTGGACTTGCTTCTTCATTTAATTTCTCTCCCTGACCTGTCTCTCCTGCAAAGCGCAGCGCGGCTACAAAAATCTTCAGGTACGTGCTAGTCTGGTTGCGGAGGCCTCGCCCCCGAGGCGCCCAGCGTGATAACGTCATTTGGCTTGTGCACCCTCGCGCCTGGCTCACTAGAGCAGTGGTACTCAAATGGGTGTCCGGGAACCCCCAGGGGGTCCGTGAAAAGTTTTCAGGAAAATAAAACTAAAAACATTGTTTTTTTTTGCAAAAGCTTCATAGTTCACCAAAACATTTTATGCTTTAAATCTAAAATGGTTCATGGATTACATTCTAATCTAACAAACAGTCTATCAATTTTAAAGTCAAGCACGTCACCGTGGAAACAATTAAGCTTAGCCCAAAATCACAAATCAGAATGAGGGGGTCCCCGGTATATTTTCTATTTTGTAAGGGGTCCTCGGCTGAAAAACATTTGAGAACCTCTGCACTAGAGTGACCATGAATTGGGCACAGTGGAGCAGTGGTAGCGCTGTCGCCTCACAGCAACAAGGTCCTGGGTTCGATTCCCGCCTGGGATCCATGTCCTCAGTCAGTTCTCCCCGTGCTCCCCTGCGGCTTCCTCCAGAGGAACCCCCCCACTAAAAAAAAACATACTATATATATTTAGTTTAGATTCTTTAATATATGATTATATTTGTTATATTCATATTGTATTCATATATATTATATTCATTATAATATATTATATATATTCATATATATATATATATATATATATATATAGAGAGAGAGAGAGAGAGAGAGAGAGAGAGAGAGAGAGAGAGAGAGAGAGAGAGAGTCATCATCATGGTGCGTTGGCTCCGCTAGGCCGGAGGCGGGGGTTTAGTGAAGCCTCGGTCTTGCCTGGTGAGAGGCCGCCAGGGTAGAGGCCTCCCTTCTGCCCGTAGCGCAACTCCCGTCCCCCGCGCAGCACATGCATGTGAGTTTGAGTAACAACAAAGTGATATCCATTCTTCTAGCCGATTGTCACATTTGCCTATGTATACTGTAGGTCATTTAGAGGCACCAGTATTTCATAAATAGTTTAAAAGTTATGTGTATATGGATTTAATTTTAACGTTATACGTTATAGCCTACTTTGGCTATGGGCGGAGGGCAGATATGCGGTCGCTATGATGACCAGGTGTGGGCGGAGGCGAGTAAACTTGCTATGGAAACAGAGTCTATATCAAGTAGAGATGAGTAAGACCAGGTCGAGTAGAGCTGTACTGTGCTGTTATATGTGGTGGAAATGAGCCATAAGTGGAAACCGGCCAAGAAGACACAAGTGACACAAGTGACCCGCGCATCATCAGGATGGTCAAAAGACAGAAATGGTCAGGTCTGGCCATCAGGGATATTGGTGGCAAAAAAGGTCAAGGTATGTACAAATGTCTTGTGAGCATAGTCAAATCCTAACATGAATATAATCATATCATGGACAAGCACATTAAAATCATCTCCTTTTGACCACAGGAGTTGTTGCCACCAAAGCCTTTGCTGTGGGCTCCATCATCTGTGATTATCATGGGAAGGTCATCACAGCAGCAGAGGGAAGGAGAATGATGGAGTCCATGCGGGATGAGATGAGCTGTCACTTTTTCTTCAAATCTGATGGCCAATACCTATGTATTGATGCCACCACCTTCCCCTGCGAGTGCCACCCGTCCCAGGCTACAGTGGGGAGAAAGATTAAACACTCCAGGAAGAACTTCAATGTGAAGCCGCTCGCCTGCAAAATGAAGTTCACGGAAGGAGAAAGGAACGTCATCCTGTTCCAGGCCACCAGAGACATCACTGTCAGCGAAGAGATCCGCTTCAACTATGGCGCAAACAGGAAGTCTTTCCGGGGGGCAGGACTGGAGCTGGAGTGGTTGGATTGTCCAGGATCCGAGCACACCAACATCTCTGATCTCCCCCCTTTATGACCAAGCTTCCTGTTGTGTCCCGTGAAACAGATCAGGGCAAACCCCTCTCCTATCTTGCCCAAGACAAAGACACTCTATAAGGACATTTCAGGGTTCCCACGAGTCCTTGAAAAACGTTTGTGAATTTGAAAAATAAAAATCAAGGCATTAAATGTTTTTGAAAATAGACAGGGTCACTGAAAATGCTTGAATTTAGTGTTTTTCTCTGCCCAGAGAATTACTCTGTCAAATTTCGCTCCACATTCAACTCTCGATAAAGGAAAACAAAATATGTTTCTAACAAGTCTCACAGTCCGATTTTTTCATTTGCAATTGCAACTAACAGCAGATTTGAGTTTTCACACATTCAAGCCTTGCTTTTTTAATGGTCTGTGAGCTTCTCCTAGTTTTCATTATAAAAATGTTCATTGTAGTAACAGTATGTTACTATGCCATGTTGGGTCCTTGAATTTGGGGAATTGGGCCTTGAAACTCTTTGAAAAGTCCTTGAATTTGATGTTGAAGGTGTGGGAACCATGATATTTATTGGACTTTGCTCTTTTTAGTTGTACAGTCATATAGATGCACTTTGTGAAAATTAGTTGATAATGATAACCTTAAGACTTCTTTCTCATAAAATCTCTGTACAGCAAACAATAAAGTGGTTGTGCTTTAACTGTCTCTGTGTGTATGGTCTATGAAACGTGTAATTTAAGTCAAGTTGGCATTGTCTGCAACTGACATGCAGTGAACTCCTGCTCTTAACCACACCTTAAGCGAAAGATTATGTTCACGCAAAATCGCTGGCGCTGACTGCGCCGAGGGGGTCGCCGCAGCTGGGCGTCCTATCGGCGCAGCTCGGCAGAGGGGGCGTGCAGCTCCTCGAAAATGTGACTCCGCGGCGTCAACGCGGACTTGACGTGACCAGCATGAGAGCTGTGATTGCCCGTTGCCTTGGGCCGCGCACATATCCGCTAAAGTACTTGTTGTGAGGAATGAGGAAATGCCATTTCCTCATTTAACAGTGCTTGTCCCTCATCTAGCAAAGCCTTCTGCAGGCTCATCGGAATGAGTTTTGAAATGGAGGGACAATAAAATGTCCCCCCACCGACATGATTGCAAGTTCTTGGTAAACAACACGATAGCGTCATATGTAACGAACATAAGTGTACCACAAGCCACCTAATGTTTTGCATGTGTACCGCAGCCAACGCGCCGAGTTTGCACAGTCTCGCTGTCGGCGGCAAGGCTCCAAGTCGAGGGTGCGCAGAACCCTGTCAGCGCCTTTAGTCCACACATGGGCAAAATGCGAGTGAATGGGGGCCATTCACTCTCAACGACCCTATGTTTACTTTTCTCAACGACCCTACGCCCAGATCAGTTGGAGCTTGAAGGAGCGCAGAATTGAAGACAAATGTATTAATATTGAACATGTTTCACATCGGAATTGCACGAAGACAGGGCACTGCACTGTGTCAGGTCACCCTGAGCGCACTCCCAAAGTTTGAAGTCGATCCGACCAACGGTTCTCGAGATACGGACAGAGAGACAGAGAGAAAGACAGACAGACGCTACTGCAATTATAGTATAGATAGATAGCTAGATTATTATTGTATTATTACTACTACTACTACTATTTTTTTAAGAATATTTTTATTGCAAATCAAGGTACAGTTGTACATTGGTAAACAGTAAAGCAATCATATTTTCATTTTTCCACAAGAACAACGATAACATGCAATTTGGAATGTATGTACTTTCTCCCTTCCTTAACCCCGACACACAAAAACAAACAAACAAACAGAAAACAAACAAACAAACAAACAAACAAACAAAACTAGAAACACACACACACTCGGACATCACGTGGTGAATGTTTTTTTTGTTTTGTTACAAAAAGAGATATATATATATATATATATATATATATACAGCTAGAAATCTCAAGAGTGAGTTGGTCCTTAGGAATCTGAGTCTCTCCATCCGTATAACAGAGAGCATGTCCGTCAGCCACAGCTGGAAGGAGGGTGGAGAGGGGGACTTCCACTCCTGTAGGATGAGTTTACTGATGAGTTACTATTATTTCTATACTCCCTCTGCGGTATATAAGGAAATAGTAGGTACCTCAGATAGTCCATGTCTGAGGAACGTCACACATTTTTTGTGGTCTCCGATTAAACTTTTGGGAGCAGCTGCCAGTGTGCGGACTCTATTTTTTATCACCTCAGATAGTTCACTCACTAATGGTACTTGAGAGTGACTGATGGGAGAAGGCATATATTTTTGGTGACACTTTACTGTACATAGGCTACGTACCTTCTATTGTATATTGTATTGTATTTTATTTTATTCTATTTCATTGTATGGGACAGTCCTGTCTCTTGTAATGTTTGATGCTCATGTTGATATTTTTCAATGCCTGAGGCTGAGTATGAGCAACTGTAGCATGTCCCAATTTCCCATATTGGGGTTTTTCTGATTCTGATTCTGATAATATGCAGTATATAATGCGTTTGAATACATTCCTAACATGGTTTCATGTGGGTATCAAAACATGCAAGTTCTGATAAAATTGTACGACCTGCTTTACTTGTTTTTTTAATAGCATAATCCGCCTTTCAACACTTTCAGTGCAACACCTGGTTCAGATATGGTGTGTGTGTGTGTGTGTGTGTGTGTGTGTGTGTGTGTGTGTGTGTGTGTGTGTGTGTGCTTGTGTGTGCATGTGTGCGTGGGCGTGTGTGTGCGTGTGTGTGTGTGTGTGTGTGTGTGTGTGTGTGTGTGTGTGTGCTTGTGCGTGCATGTGTGCGCGTGTGTGTGTGTGTGTGTGTGTGTGTGTGTGTGTGTGTGTGTGTGTACTGTAGGAGGAGGTGAAAGCACGTTCCTTGGCAGACGTTGACTATTAGGAGCCTTTGATTCTTGAGGCATGCCACTGCAGACCTTTTGCATGATGTCATGTTTTCACACCGTCACTCATTCAGGAAGTAAACGGTCAAGGGCCTCATAAAGGATCACAGCAATATCTTGATCTTTATGACATTTTTGCTCCGCATGCTTTATGGCATTTTTACAGCATACTATGAAGAGTTCCAAGATATACAAGAGTGAAAATGTATGAAGCACGATGGAGGTCAAGTGCCAGATTTGAACCAACAATAGAAGTTTGAAATCCAGATAAACAAAGTTCATCTTACAAAAAACGTTTGCTCTTCCAGTAAGTGGAACAATCCTCTCCATGGTGTCTGTGTTTGTCCCTAATGTTTGTCCTTTTGCAGGGAACAAAAAGGTCATTCCTCTCCTGTCTCTTTGACGTGGTCTCTTTAAGAGGAACATGCTCGTTAGGCTGGAGCCTAAAAACCAACTGCTACATTTACTCCTACTTAACCGTTCTCTGTCTTGTCGGCCTAGACTACATTCCTTACAAATCCTTAAGCGCTTCTCAGGAATAATGACAATGAACATTGTTCAGTTTTGTTAAAGAAATTTGTGTTGCTTTTTAACTCAACTTAACAGTGCATGTGATTCTAGAGAAAATCAACCAAGAAAACTAAGAATTGTTTGGGAGGAAAAGCCATGTGAGATGAAAGGCTAAAACAATTTTTTTTCAATCATTTACCAGCGGTCCCTGATCTGGGACCCCAGGAAATCGTGAAAAAGAAAAGCTGTGATGGAAGATGGTCTATTTGTAGAGTACATGAATGTGACAGAATTTTGAAAACACGAGACCTTCAGCTTTCAGAATCTGTAAACTGATTGTATGTTGTCCAAAGTATGTCTTATTACAAACCATTTATACAAGAAATTCAAAAAAATATGAACTTTGTAAATATAGGATCAATTTTAATCAAAAGATCATGGTTAATATTTTTCTCAATCAATTGATTAATTATAATAATGAAACTCAGCGCCCATTGTTCACCCTCGTTTCAATCCGGGAGGGGTGGATGGCTGGATGCTATCTGAAAATGCATTCCGAGGCGGAAATATGGCTGGGCTGCTTGGTCTTGTGTGAAAGCAATTTCTGTGGCAAGGCTGCCGGGCGTTGCGGACCTTCTGAATTGCAGTATTGCGCGATCTGTGTGTGAAAGCGGCTCATGATTCACTGTTTTTGTTCACATAGTGATACTAGATTGAAGATTTTTTTCACCCTGAAATTCATGGTCTTAGATTTAGTATGAGACAGTATGTGACAACTAAGCAAAAAGATTATATGATTTATATTGTGAAGATATGAGTTATTCAATGTAATGTTTGAACTCACTGGAATAAAACAAAGTTAGCCTATGCTATAAAAAAAAAAAAGCCTAGTTTTCATCTACAAAAATCCTCCCAAAGGGCTTCATCAAATATGATTTAAAAAATAAACTATTTATAAGACCTGAATACACCAAAAAATGTAGATTGTAAATTCCGCCGTGCATCTTTATAGATTGGAAACTTGTGGGGGTGTAATTTATTCCAGGTATGTGACCTCCCAGTGCCATGACCTTTAAGGTGGAATTCCTCCAAGGACACCCCACAAATGTCCCGCGGGGGGGGGTAAAAGGATTAGGATAAAACCACCACCACCTTCCTGTTCCCAGCTCCAAATGATTGGGGGAGAGAGAGAGAGAGAGAGAGAGAGAGAGAGAGAGAGAGAGAGAGAGAGAGAGAGACCTATATCTGTCGTCCTGATTCCCAGAATCCCATATGGATTTCACGGGAACACAGTCAAGGATTTTAGGGAAAATTGGAATATCACTGGAAAGGCCACTGCAGAGAGGGAAGATGTTGAATCCAAATAAACAGAGCATGTTAACTAAACAGACCAGTTAAATAAAGAGCAGGTTAACTAACTTACTGTGCCACACCAAAAGCAAATCAGATCTGTCACAAATGAGGATTCAGTTTGACTTGATTCTCACGGAGTCGGGCTCAAGTTACATAAACAGTTTGATTCAGTCTTTTCAGAAGTGAATCCAGGTGCTGTTATGGCATTTATGCACGACTCTGCCAAGAATATTCTTTTGTTATTCAAAGATGGAATGCTTCTGCTTTCCCCACCCAAGCTCTCCAAGTCAGTCTGGAATTCAAGCATAGCAACCTGCTTGCCATGCGCTGTCACTGTCCACAGGATACTATCTAGTATCTAATGAAGCAGAAATGCCTTAAAATAATCTTGAAAAAAGACAGCCTCACTCTATCTTTTGCGAATAGCAGCTCAGAACAAAATGGAAGAGAAGTAAGATAAGATGAGACTGATTTGCTTCCCCAGTAGAAATTCAATCAAATAGAGGTGCCTAGTAAGTGAAGAAAAAGTAAGAGCTAAAGTAAAACATCTTAGTAGCTAAATAAATAAATAAATCCCTACTAAAGGAGGGGGAGAGAGGGGCACGGTGGCTCAGTGGTAGAGCTGTCGCCTCACAGTCAGAGGCCGTCAGAAGGTCCTGAGTTCGATTCTCGCCTGGGACGCTGTGGGCGCTGTAATGTGTGATTGATTGATTGATTCGCCCAAGTAGGTAAAAAGGCTTTTTACCTCCGCTAAATTGACAGCCTCGGCTGAAGTAGGCTACTTGTTGCATGATCTCGATTAAAAAAAGGACTGGCCTAGCAAGGGATGTCTGTTATGACATTTCAGTTTCCTCCTGTGTGTTTCCTCACAGCGGGTCCAGCGCTGGCCGGCGGACTGATGCTGCTTGTGTGGCTTTTAAACGGCGCTCTACACTAACGAAAACGTCTGCTATATTTTTATTTTTCACCAACAATCAACATACAGGGGGCGGAAAAAGGTGAATAAAATACGGACTCGCGGGAGTGCGCATAGGCCGGCTAATTGTTGTTTAACATGCAGGCCAACCGGCTAGGAGCGGGTTATAATACGGATTCCACTGCATGTTAAAGGGATACACCACTTTTTTGGAAGTTTAGCTCATTTACCACATCCCCCCTACATAACCAAGATACACCATGCCTTAGTGGCACTGTCCGCTCAGTGTACAGTGAGCTACAGTCGTGAAGTTAGTAATTATCGCCATAGAATGGAGGCTAATGGTACAGCTGTTAAAAATCTGCCAAAACTGACATCTCACGGCGCCAAAATACATGTTGTGCTCCGGGTACTCAACACATGATGAAATATTAATCCAAAATGCACATAATTGGTCTTTTAGGAAGGAAAAGAGGTAGCCGGCACTACTTTCCAAACATGGCCGACGACCTCTTTTCCTTCCAAAAAGACAGATTATGTGCATTTTGGATTAATATTTCATCGTGTGGTGGGGGCACGGTGGCTCAGTGGTAGAGCTGTCGCCTCACAGTCAGAAGGTCCTGAGTTCGATTCTCGCCTGGGACACTGTGGGCGCTGTGGTTGTGTTCCCCCCCATATCTTCAGGGCCTACTGCCCAGGTGGGGTATCTCGTCGTAAGGGCCTTTCTGTCTGTGTGGAGTTTGCATGTTCTCCCCGTGCTCCCCCAGGGGGGTTCCTCTGTATATAACCCCCCCATTAAAAACATGCAGAAGATCAGATCGTCATCGTCATCCGACCAGTGACGACAACATCCGAAGTTGGTCCCCGGGCGCTGTACGAGAAAGCGACCACTGCTCCTGGCCTGCCCCCGGAGGAAAGGACAAGCCAGGATGGGTTAAATGCAGAGGACAAATTTCACCGGCCACCGTCAGCATGTGTGTGTTTGTGGCCATCCGTGCATGTGTTGATGTGTAATCGTGTGACAATAAAGACGGGCTTGTCCGTCTGAAATCGTGTTTAATTGTGTTTTTTAATCTCTATCATATTCCATAGTAAATTTCAAGGAAGGATATGTATTGTTGATATAATCACTAAAGTTGAATAATGCTTCCTCTGGACCAGTGAACACTAGTAGAATATCATCTATGAATCTTTTAAAGAATAAAATATTCTATCTGAAGGGATTTCTAAGATTAAAGATGCAATTTTCTTCCCATTTTCTACCCTCTCTCCCCCTCCTTTAGTAGGGATAGGTGTTTCATGTAAAGCAGCTTAATTGTTCTAGTTCCTATTTACCTGTGAGGTTGTTCCTTCTTTTTTATCCATCATGCATGTATTTTGTACTATATTGTTATGTTGATTTGATCCTTAATAGACTTCTTTAAAAAAATGCTGCTGATTGGACAAGCCACACTGATGGCCTAATTTAAACACACCTGGGCCATACTAGTGTTTAGAGCAAGCCTGAAGAAGCCAGCAGGCGAAACACTTTGTTCACATGTCCTTTTTTTGTACTTGTTTCTAATATGAATTAAAGTGAAGAAATTCAGCCTACCTGTGTGCAGTGACTCTCCTTCAACTACTCATCTGATGTTCCCTGGCATCACCTGCACCAGGAATTAAAAGGCTGACACGGCTGTCCATGGGGCATCTACTTGTTAATGACTTTATATATATATATATATATATATATATATATATATATATATATATATATATATATATATATATATATATATATATATATATATAAGAAGGCTCTTTAAGAATAGCAATATCCCGCCCCGCCGCCCCTATGGGGTGGCGCTGTCCATGGGGCATCTACTTGTTAATGACTTTATATATATATATATATATATATATATATATATATATATAGAAGAAGGCTCTTTAAGAATAGCAATATCCCGCCCCGCCGCCCCTATGGGGTGGCGCTGTCCATGGGGCATCTACTTGTTAATGACTTTATATATATATATATATATATATATATATATATATATATATATATATATATATATATATATATATATATAGAAGAAGGCTCTTTAAGAATAGCAATATCCCGCCCCACCGGGGGTGGGGCTAGTGGCGGAGGGAGAGAAATAGTATCCCTATGACCCCAATTATAGAATATTGTTGTAGAAATAAAAATAGTGCTTGTGTCAGGGCCCATATGGGGTCTGGTCCCCATAGTGAGAACCTCACTCAGCTTATTCATAAAACCGGGGTTATATTCATAACCTTATGATTTACAAGGTATCCGAAATGGGTATTCTACAACTGACCATATTTTTGTACTTAAACATTTTATAGACCTGTTTATTTTCAAGAAAAAAAGATTGTTTTGTGCTTTTATAGATTATAGTAAAGCTTTTGACTTAGTATGGAGAGATGCACTCTGGTTTAAACTACAAAAAGTTGGCATTTCGGGGAGATTACATAATGTGATCGTGAACATGTATAATCATATTAAGTCCTGTGTCTTCCTTGATGGAGTTAAATCAGATTTTTTCGCCAGCCTGTCTGGAGTGAGACAAGGAGAAAATCTCTCCCCAGTATGATTTGCACTGTTTATAAATGATTTAGAAGAATACCTGGTCCGAAACCAATGTGAGCCAGCTAGGTGTGACGACGAAGTGATTGATAGTTACATTAAATTATTGGTCCTAATGTATGCGGATGATACCATAGTCATGGCTAGTTCAAAAGGAGGTCTGCAA
>NC_139624.1:35354617-35364617 GCF_964638095.1 Poromitra crassiceps
TCTAATCTCTGTGACTTTGGTGCAATGCTGCAGTGTCTCTGTGCAACTTTGTTCATTGGTTGTGTGATGTTTGTAGTGTTGTGATGTTGTATGCACTTTTTGCCTAAGACAAATTTTCCCTAAGGGACAATAAAGTTGATCTCATCTCATCTCATATATTTTTATGTGTGAAAATTGGTCCTCGGCTGGGGAGCTCTGCCCCTCCTATTTTGTGATGCTGAATTGCAGCACTATCTAAATTATCTAATTATCGCATTATCTAAACTCATGTATCTTATTTATTATTTTGCATTCTGCAGTATGGCTACTATCCCACGGACCGTTGCTGACTTTACAATAGAATTAAGTCATCGATTAAAATAGATTTGGTTGGTTTATGTAACCCCACTAACACATTCTACACATTTATAATACTGTACAGGCTAGAGTGAGGTGCTCGTCGCAGGCGAATGACGTGCAGCGCACAGGCCTTCTTGAGGCATCCTCTCTGCCCATGGTACGCCATGATGGTACGGCATGGTAGGATTGCCTTTTCACCAGGGAGGGTCTGGTGAGACGAAGGAGGAGCGCGGCCGGGAAAACCACAGGGCCTGAGCCTCCATGCACCGAAGGGTCTTTCAATACTGCGGTGTAGCACTAGCTCTGTTGCAGCGGATTGGGCGTGATCGGCCCTTCCGCGGGCAACGTTGCAGACAGAGTAGGAGGGCTGATCCGTGAGCGGCTGCTTCCGGGACGCGGGTCGGGGTCTTAAAGGACGGCTTTCCCGTGGGGAATATGAATATATATTAAATCTCACGCCCCTAAGGTTTTCAAATCCGTTGAAATTTTTGAAATTGGTTGTTCACTGCCAGAGATATCAACCATCTCTCACATTATTTCCATGACGCTCTGACGCAAAACGCGTCGGGGCGACAAGTCCAGCCTTGCGGAAGTCGAGCACCTATGAACTACAGTGTTGTGGGCCTGTGCCGCAATGGTCCCGCCTCTAGAGGTCCTCCACGCCCCTTCAGAGGTCTTGGAAGAAAAACAAAAGGCAGCCATCTTTTTCTAGCCTACGGTAGCTAATATTAGCTTCCCATAGCTCCTTGCAAAGAGACCATATCTCGGGAACGGAAGCACGTACAGACACGGGACTGGCGGCATTGGAAAGCTCGTCAAATTTTACATCTAGTAGTAGGTGCGTTGAAGTAAGTAAATCAACGCTGAGCAATGTACCTGTTTTTACACATTTTTACATGAAATAGTTACAACATCAGATGCGCGTAACTCCTTGGAAAATGCCTTAAAATGCATGAATTTTTTTTTATGAAGACATCTCCCGACATATATACTTCGGTTTAAATTTGGTGCAATTTGGAGGCAATTTTATTTTTGATTTTTTCTTGTTCTACTAAATGTTTTTATGTCGAAGCCTTCTTCTTCTTCTTCTTCTTCTTCTTTGACTTTTATGGCGGTTGGCAAGCATATATGTGCATTACCGCCACCTACTGGAGTTTGATATCAGCCAAATGCCTGAGGGGTGGGCGTGGAAACGAAGGCCACGCGAGCCCAGTGCATTGTGGCACCCGCCCCTCCCCTCCACCCCCCCCCCCCCACACACACACACACACAGAGTGGATTTCGGTTGATATCTCTGGCAGTGAACAACCAATTTCAAAAATTTCAACGGATTAGAAAACCTTAGGGGCGTGAGATTTAATATATATTCATATTCCCCACGGGAAAGCCGTCCTTTAATCGGCCTCGGCTGGGTCTACTGGGCGAGGGTGTATGATGTTGAGAGACCCGAAACACCTTACGACCCCAGCTAACATCACTGATGACGCGTCCCAGCGCATGCTGAAGTATGTATTTTGAACGTAGAATCCTGGCTCCCCTGGCCAGTGACACTTAGGAATAGACTAGGTGACAACCAAGTATAGTTTAGTGATGAGCTGGAGAGACAGTTGACGGTCGGATAGACGGCACCCGGTACGGGATGGGTTTAGCACCCCAGCCTGGCTCTCTCGTGAGGGAGAAATCCACAAACGCTACGGATTAGCCTCCCGAAAATCTGTGTAAACATCGGCGCGGCCTGGGGTCCTTCAGGCTAGACCGAGGTGCTCGTCGCAGGCGAATAACGTGCAGCGCACAGGCCTTCTTGAGGCATCCTCTCTGCCCATGGTACGCCATGATGGTACGGCATGGTAGCATTGCCTTTTCACCAGGGAGGGTCTGGTGAGACGAAGGAGGAGTGCGGCCGGGAAAACCACAGGGCCTGAGCCTCCATGCACCAATACTGCGGTGTAGCACTAGCTCTGTTGCAGCGGATTGGGCGTGATCAGCCCTTCCGCGGGCAACGTTGCAGACAGAGTAGGAGGGCTGATCCGTGAGCGGCTGCTTCCGGGACGCGGGTCGGGGTCTTAATCGGCCTCGGCTGGGTCTACTGGGCGAGGGTGTATGATGTTGAGAGACGACCCTTACGACCCCTGCTAACATCACTGATGACGCGTCCCAGCGCATGCTGAAGTATGTATTTTGAACGTACATGTTATTGGTTTCTTCTGCCTATCCACCTTATTTCTAGCAGCCATGATGCCTATGCGTTTTTCTTCTGGTGTGATCCTCCCAGCCTTGTTGCTGACAGCTTGACACCCGTCTGGGCGAACAGAGCAAATCACTAATCAGGTCCAGCTTGGCAAAAATCTCGTCGATAAATATCCCTTTAAGAGCGCAGTGCATCATGTGTGTAATCGCCTACTGTGGCTAATGTTAGTGGCTAGCTAGCTATGTTCACGTGCAGTAAAACGCCACTGAATGACCAAATTGATATCACTTTTAACCATTTCGAGTAACACTGTTTCCATACGGATCACCATCGTTAGTTTGCTGTTTATAACCATAACGTGGCTATATTTGTCACGTTCTCTATCTAACTCTGTTACTCTGAAAATACTGGGAGGCGGGCCATAGCGTCTCTGTCGATGATTTGATTTGACAGTTCTGGGCACTGGTGTTGGCGTTGGCCAATCCTGGCGTGTTCCACCCCCAAATCGATTGTGTTCTGGCGCAAAGCGAGTGGCTTCAAGGACAAACAGGCTCTCTGAGTCCTGACTCGCACGCCACTAACGTTATTTTAGAGCAGTGCAGTAAATACAATATTCCTGGAACGCGAGTTTAATGAAACAGTTACATGTCCTCTGCTACATCAAATAAAGACATTACTGTTTGTTTTATTTGGTATGTTACAATTATTGGCCAAGTTATGTTCAATTCAGCCAGGGTACAAGGGAGTATAGGCGGTCATCTTTTCAAATCAAGTAGAATACCTACCCCTGATGAAGGCAGATGTACTGCCGACACGCGTTGGGTTAAGCCATTCCTAAATAAAGGCTTTAACTTGGAGACTGAGTGCCTTTGGTTTTTGTACTAGGGCCCACTGCCCAGCTAATTTTCTATTTTTAATGGACAAGAACCCCACCTCCGAATGAGCACCTCTCCACTTTGATCACACATTTTTAAGCCAAGCAGCGTTGTACAGCGGGGCATTAAAAAATAAGGTGGATAGGTAGGATATATTCAGTAATGGGTTACTTACTTACCTGTTTATGGGTCTCCTCTGCCTGCCTTATGTGGAAAGTGGACTTCTCTGCTGCCTTCTTGACCTGCAGGATCTTAGTTTTCTGGCCAGCCCCGGGGTTGAACCGGGTACCTCTTGGTCTCTGGCTTATCTGTGGTGCACTCTACCAGGATACAGCCTAAGCCCACATATTTGACTCTTCATTTTGTTTCACATATTTCTTTAGCACTCTTATCACTTGATACACTTGACCTTAGATTCTCTCCATATTAGAGCGTGCTGACATTGAGAAGATTACTTGAGCCAGAGCTTTACAAATGCCTATTTGTGTTTACATAACAAGTGGTTTTACTTGCCTAAACATAACCAAGGTTGGTTCACTTGCCTAAACATAATTGCTTTATTTGCATTCAACATTAGAAAAGTGGCAAGGTTTTTTAATTCAGTTTTGTATCAAATTTACATTGAGGTTGAACATCTCTCTGGTTTGCAGACACGTAAAACGTTTTATACTGGCAAGGGGTTTGGTCTGTTTCTGTCTGTGTTCCATTTCTGTCCTGTTTCAGTCTGCTGCTTCAGTCCTCTCAATTCAATTCAAAGAAGCTTTATTGGCATGACCATATAGTGACTTTAAGTGTTGCCAAAGCAAGTACTACAAATGGGAAAATTGTTTTAAACAAAACCTATATACAGACAATAAAACATACTACAAAATTATAGTTCAACAGCAACCGATCACATCGATAGATGGACATCAATAGAACAATAACTAATGTATAATGCAGTGCTCAACCTTTTTGAGCCGCAACCCCCAAAAAACTTTACGCTGGGGTTCGCGACCCCTCATACCAATACATTCATTGGTATGGGAGATTTCATCATGGGAGATGTTTTTTTTTACAATCATCACGTGACCCAAAATAATATCGCAACCAGGTTGTGAAGCACTGGCATAGGCAGCGGAACGCATCTGAACTTGGGGGTGGCCGGGGACACACACACACGTCTGTGAACCACCATCATTGATTATTATTATTATCATCATATAAAGATTTTGGTCGTTTGAAGCCAGATTCATATAGGAATATCTAATTTTAAATTAACATTAGGATTAGACGGTTGTGATGTCAGTATTCAGTCTTAACAATCATATATTTGCTCCTTTTCTCACTCACTCCTATGTCACCTGCTCTCCCTGCAGGGTTTGAGATTAAAATCTTTTTTTATCACCAGCCAATATGGCTGCTAGATTTTAAAGTTACGAGCCAATTAATTTCAACTAGAAAAAATGTTTTTCTTGAAATAAACCAGAATATGAGTGCCACTGTGTTAATATAAGCATACGTATCAGTACAAATAAGTTATAGCATAATGAATCTATAAATTACAGTAGGGCTATTCAACTAAATTGTTCAGGGGGCCACATTGTCAGAAACCTAAGGGACCGGGGGCCGGACCGTTCCCCGAGCCAGTACACTTGACACAATGCGCCACCACATTTTCGCAGCCGCGCTGGAACTATTATTAAGTAGGGGGTGCTGTAAGGAATGGAATCTCGGCAGCGTCAAAGAAAGTTTTATGTTTTTTGGACTTTTATCCATATTTAGAAGAATATTTAATTTTAAATTAACATTAGGATTATACTGTTGTGATGTCATTATTCAGTATCTTCTCCTTTTCTATTATTAGTATTAGTATTAGTATTAAATACTGAGTATCTCATGAAAAACTATTAATATTGCATCTTTTGTGTTTAGCTCCGTCTCACAGCATTGTAACATTGTAGTGCAGCAAGAAAGGAAAACTACTGTAAACATTTGAACCATATTTCTTGTTTAGGACCTATAGCTAGCAACATCGCCATCTCCTGAAAAACATTAATATTGCACCTTTCTTGTGGCTACATCACAGCATCTACTGAAAAACATTTATAGTGGATCTGACTTGTTTAGTTCACTTTAGATTCACATCACATCTGAAAAGCAACCAGTCGAGTGTAATAAGTAAATGAGGTTTAATTGGGGGGGGTGTGGCCCAGGCGGTTCCGCGGCCTATGACTGCACTGGTATAATGGACAGTCTAAGTAGAACTGTCCGTCCGTCCGTCCGTCCGCCTAGCTGCCTGTCCGTCAGTCTGTTTGTCTGAAAAAAACTATGGTTGATGGAATGTGACTGTGGCAATAGGTTAAATGTTATGGACAGGTATGGATCATAGGTTAAATATTATGGACAGGTAGGATCATAGAGCCTCTGACTGGCGTGCACATTCCAACACGAGGATCCAAGGGCCGTTTAACCATTGATTGAGGCAAAGGTTGGAAGGATTACAAGGGAAGGTAACACATGGGCAAATCCAACATGTTAGGTACAAAGGCAATCCAATTGTGTGTGTGCTTCTGAAATGAACAGAAAGGAAATACACTAAAAATCATGCTGCCCACAACACCAAATAACTGCTAGCAGTAAGCTACTTTAGCTGCCAACAAAACATCAACCATTTAAACAGGTACATTAATATGGCCTCAGGCTATATTAACAGGTAGGCTAATTAATACAATCAAACAGGTAAATTACTACTGTACAACGGTTAAAGCACTACTTACTTTTCTTAACACACACAGGTTATAATTCAACAAACCAAATGTCTACTGGCCAGCTCTAAATATGCATGCTGCCATTTCTCAATAAGGGTTCTTGTGTGTTCTTGCGTTCTTGTGTCCCTGTGAAATGTCATCAGTCGCAGCCCAAGTAGGCTACTGTTACGCCAAGAACGCAATTCCCGGATGTGTTCTCGACATGCCCACTTTACCGAGGATAGACCAGACCAGCACATCCAGGTAATTTGCAAAACATGAAGGCCGTGCCCCTTTTTAGGGGACAACACAAGCCACTTGTGTTGACTTTAATGTAAAATAGCAGTACCAAAAATATATATAGAAAAATAACAGAATTCATTTAGTTTATAAATGATCCAAAGACACCATGACATGACAACATTTCAACTCGGCCGGGCCATAGAATGTGCAAGATACCGACACGAGGTACTTGCCTTATATAAACGCTGTATCCAGTTTCCACCAGGTTACATGCATCGTCCACATTGACGGTGTCACCCCTACTCTATCGCAGACTTTTTTTCTTTTTTTTTCTTTGTATTGTTACTGAAACTATAACAACACAGCAACTCTTCGGCATATCTCTATCAAATTAAACCATTTTAAATAGTTTGTTTGAAGTGGTCACCATAGTAGTCTTTTACTATGGTGGGTGTCCCCTAAAAAGGGGCACAGCCTTGGCACTGGACGCTTGAAGACGTGGCGCAGTTCTGGTCTATGCTCTGGTTGGTGACTTGTGTCAAATTGGCAAGGCACATATCCCAGCATTCATTTCGGCATAAGCGGAGGCAGAACGCAGCAGAGAAGACGCCATAAGCTCCGGGAAGTTTATTTACAATTTAAAGTTTTATTTCATCACTAAATTAATTTCTGATGACTTTTGATACCTACAAGCAGGGTAGTAGGTTTCAATAAGTGCCACTTTACGTACATTTATGGCGAGAAATGGCAAAAAAAAAGCTCCAGAGCACAATTGGCTGCATCTACATCAGCTGCGCTTTTTATTTGTGTAGTACTGCAGGCGGCCTCTGTGCTGGTATTGCGCAATACCCTCAAGAATGCATCGTCTCAAACTGCCAACAGCGTTATGTATGCTTGTGACCTAGCAAGTTCATTCTTCCAAGAACGACTAGCAAGAATGTTCTCCCAAAGAACACAAGAACAAGAACACATTCTTGGTATTGAGAAACGGCCCTGGTGTCAACTGACTGGGGTTTTAAAGGGAGTGTGCAGGTAATTAGGTAGGCTAATTGAGAGTGATTGTGGGCAGCTGAGTGAGGTGCAAGAGGAACAGAGGTGAGGGAGTGTTGCATTATGGTAAATTGAGTCCAGGATACCAGCTTGGGATTTTTAACACCATCTGTCTGTTTGTCTGTTTGTCTGTCTGTCTGTCTGTCTGTCTGTCTGTCTGTCTGTCTGTCTGTCTCTCTCTCTCTCTCTCTCTTTCTCTCTCTCTCTCTCTCTCTCTCTCTCTCTCTCTCTCTCTCTCTCTCTCTCTCTCTTTCTCTCTCTCTCTCTCTCTCTCTCTCATGCACACACACACACACGCACACACACACACACACACACACACACACACACACACACACACACACACACACACACACACACACACACACACGCACGCACATCTGGTAAACATATAGACAAAGTCACTTGTCACCTCTGTTTATAATGTTTATGACAAAACCTCTGAGGGAAAGAGAACATTTCATATTCTGGGAGCGGCTATATTAGGCTCCTATTAAAAAACCGTGTTGTCTGATGTTTCCCAATGGAAAACCATGTTGAGGCTCAGCTGTCTGTTTGGGTGTTATGGTAATACGGTGCCACACAGTGATAATAGCTGTTATTACATGAGGTGATATGCTATGGGATGTTTCAGAATAGAGCTACAGAATACCCCTCAACGTTTTACTGGACCAACAACATCAAGAAAACATCTCTGAAGATTTCAACCTCCTATTTAACCTGTTTCAAACCAGCTGTCCTGCCAGGTGAAGGTGATGAAGATTGGAGGTGAGCTTAGGCATTTGTTGTACTGTAATGAGTAACATAGGTAAGTATAGGTTTCATCCATGCTGAGAGTGGGTGGGGAAGAAGGCGATTCTGGGAGGCCATGAATTACTGTAGAGCCTCCAGTAAATGTCAGAAGCCTAATCCAAAGATATCCGTCCGTCCGCCTAGCTGCCTGTCCGTCAGTCTGTTTGTCTGAAAAAAACTATGGTTGATGGAATGTGACTGTGGCAATAGGTTAAATGTTATGGACAGGTATGGATCATAGGTTAAATATTATGGACAGGTAGGATCATAGAGCCTCTGACTGGCGTGCACATTCCAACACGAGGATCCAAGGGCCGTTTAACCATTGATTGAGGCAAAGGTTGGAAGGATTACAAGGGAAGGTAACACATGGGCAAATCCAACATGTTAGGTACAAAGGCAATCCAATTGTGTGTGTGCTTCTGAAATGAACAGAAAGGAAATACACTAAAAATCATGCTGCCCACAACACCAAATAACTGCTAGCAGTAAGCTACTTTAGCTGCCAACAAAACATCAACCATTTAAACAGGTACATTAATATGGCCTCAGGCTATATTAACAGGTAGGCTAATTAATACAATCAAACAGGTAAATTACTACTGTACAACGGTTAAAGCACTACTTACTTTTCTTAACACACACAGGTTATAATTCAACAAACCAAATGTCTACTGGCCAGCTCTAAATATGCATGCTGCCATTTCTCAATAAGGGTTCTTGTGTGTTCTTGCGTTCTTGTGTCCCTGTGAAATGTCATCAGTCGCAGCCCAAGTAGGCTACTGTTACGCCAAGAACGCAATTCCCGGATGTGTTCTCGACATGCCCACTTTACCGAGGATAGACCAGACCAGCACATCCAGGTAATTTGCAAAACATGAAGGCCGTGCCCCTTTTTAGGGGACAACACAAGCCACTTGTGTTGACTTTAATGTAAAATAGCAGTACCAAAAATATATATAGAAAAATAACAGAATTCATTTAGTTTATAAATGATCCAAAGACACCATGACATGACAACATTTCAACTCGGCCGGGCCATAGAATGTGCAAGATACCGACACGAGGTACTTGCCTTATATAAACGCTGTATCCAGTTTCCACCAGGTTACATGCATCGTCCACATTGACGGTGTCACCCCTACTCTATCGCAGACTTTTTTTCTTTTTTTTTCTTTGTATTGTTACTGAAACTATAACAACACAGCAACTCTTCGGCATATCTCTATCAAATTAAACCATTTTAAATAGTTTGTTTGAAGTGGTCACCATAGTAGTCTTTTACTATGGTGGGTGTCCCCTAAAAAGGGGCACAGCCTTGGCACTGGACGCTTGAAGACGTGGCGCAGTTCTGGTCTATGCTCTGGTTGGTGACTTGTGTCAAATTGGCAAGGCACATATCCCAGCATTCATTTCGGCATAAGCGGAGGCAGAACGCAGCAGAGAAGACGCCATAAGCTCCGGGAAGTTTATTTACAATTTAAAGTTTTATTTCATCACTAAATTAATTTCTGATGACTTTTGATACCTACAAGCAGGGTAGTAGGTTTCAATAAGTGCCACTTTACGTACATTTATGGCGAGAAATGGCAAAAAAAAAGCTCCAGAGCACAATTGGCTGCATCTACATCAGCTGCGCTTTTTATTTGTGTAGTACTGCAGGCGGCCTCTGTGCTGGTATTGCGCAATACCCTCAAGAATGCATCGTCTCAAACTGCCAACAGCGTTATGTATGCTTGTGACCTAGCAAGTTCATTCTTCCAAGAACGACTAGCAAGAATGTT
>NC_139624.1:35367117-35394617 GCF_964638095.1 Poromitra crassiceps
GAATGGCTTTCTCCCGCGGACCCGTGGCTGTTTTTTGCTTGGCTTTCTCTCTGTCTGGAGAGCACTGTCGCCACTTAGTGGTCGGTAAAATAGATTATACACATTCTCTTCCTCCAATATTGGTATAGGAGACGTAAAAGGGGTTGATCGATGTCCCACCGTCAAAAAAAAAAAGTTTATGTAAGCCGAGATATCTCGTCCTTGGCACTCAACGGTTGGATCATGTAAGCCGAGATATTTCGTCCTTGGCACTCAACGTGTTAAGTATCAAAAGTATGTTTTTAATATTAAATGTACTTAAAAGTATTGAAAGTAAAAGTACAAGTAAATCCTGTTTATAAGAAAGCAAGCGGTACAGATTTTCAGAATTTTTAGCTTTATTGTGAGTTTGCTTAGCCTACATATTTACCTGCCATTTGAACTGACTGCAGCTTTTGGCACAAGTGCCTGCTTTAGCTATAATGGCGATGAGATATCTCCCTGTCAATGGGAAATATATAATAATCATCATCATCATCATCATGGTCATCATCATCAGAATCACCATAGATCATGGACATCTCCTCCATATAGCTATATGCCTGGATATTGTCATGGCCAGATAATTGACATTACCTTTCTGAAACACGGCAGTATTGGGCTGTGTCAAAACAACAACAGTTACACCAGATAGCAATGGAAATACCATGATTTACTTTCAGAATAAAATGCTTCCCACCTTTGGCGAAACAAATAAAGCATTTAGGATTTTACTTTGAAATCCTTAAGCGGAAGACTTATACTTTAATGTTCTGGCTGCGTGGACGCTTGACCAATTTGAAGCTTACCCCAAAAGACGCTTGGTTTCTTGTTTTCTGGTGGCATATTCCATCATTCTGGTTCAAT
This sequence comes from Poromitra crassiceps, assembly GCF_964638095.1. Lineage (NCBI taxonomy): Eukaryota > Metazoa > Chordata > Actinopteri > Beryciformes > Melamphaidae > Poromitra > Poromitra crassiceps. The sequence continues at coordinate 35,368,003 of NC_139624.1, forward strand.
TGGACACAATGTAAAGACAATTTAAAGTAATTAACCGTCGGATTTCAGCCTGTGAGAACTTGTAACATGGATGAAAAGACTTGGGAAGCGCTGACGGTAAGCGATTGGCAAACGCAACTTGCAACACAGAAGCACTGATTCGCTAGCCAGGCTACTGATTAGCCACAACACAAGCTGTTTGTTTATTTTATAGTAACGAGTAACGAAGATGCTTTTGGGAAATGTATTTGTGTAATGTATGTATTTTTTATTACAAAAATGTAGTGGAGTAAAAGTAAAAGTTGAAAGAAAAATAAATAGGCCTACTCAAGTAAAGTAGCTACAGATAGCCTACTCAAAAAAGATACTTAAAGTCGAACTGAACCTGTTCGTCACGTGCATAATGAGTCCGTTTCAGACTGAAAACATAAAGTTTGTCTAAGATGACAGGTTGAGAGGCGGGTCATAGTATCATGTCGATGATTTTATTTGACAATTCTGGGGACTGGATTGGGCTTTAATTGGCCAATCCTGGCGTGTTCCGCCTCCAAATCGAGTGGGATTCAGAGTGTTGTGGCGCTCCCCTCGGGACGAGCCTTTTGACGAGAGGAGTGGATGTCAGCGACCCGCAGGCAGCCAGCTGACTTCGTGTTGCCGAGCGGAGAGTGTGCAGCATGTCGGCCTGGAATCTCCGAGGTGCAACCCCTGACAACCAAGCTCTCGGATGCGCTGCCATTATCGCTGCTGTAATGATACGAATGCGCGTTTTAACGAGCCAGTTACATTTATTTGCATTCTTAGAGATTATAGTTTTTGTTTTTTGTTCATGTTTCTAACAATTGGCCAAATTAGTAGTTAGTTTATGGGATAGGAATTCTGCCAGATGAGAGGCACTAGGCGTCATTTTCAACTTCATTTGGAAGGAAAATTATCCAGAAATAAAGATTTGATTGACAGCTGCATGTCGTGATATGATTGGTTGAAATGGGGTAGAAATTTGATAGTACTGGGTGACGTCAGCAAACTGTAAATTACTGTTATCAATGAAATCTTGAAAAATGAACTTTTGATGTGAAAAACTAAAGAAATTAGATTGTTGTGATTTGTTTTGCATACATTATTAAAAAGGTGCACTGCATAACCAGGTATTTGAACTAAAATAAAAGAAAAGTCATTCTTGGGTTCAGCTCGACTTTAAGTACAGTAACGAAGTATTTGTACTTTGTTACTTTACACAACCAACCTCTCTGAATATTTCAATCAGCATCCTTTGTGTGTAACAAGCCCACATCACAAGCCTTCTGGCAAATTTCATCCAGTGATTTTACAACCAGAATCCCCAAAATACTAGCTTCTTTTGTTTTATTTTATATTTTCCTGGATGTACAAACAAACCACACAGAGAAACTGTGATTTTTCCATGGAGGATGGTGCCATGATCTTGAAGAGTGCATAGCTTGGTTTTACAGTATTGCATGATATGCTATATCCACAACTTATTTCTAGGGGTGTCACAATATATCGTCCCACGAAATTTCGCGATAGTAAAACGTCACGATATGTATCGTTGAGATGAAATCTCATATCGTGAAAAAAAAAAAAAAAAAAAAAAAAAAAAAAAAAAAAAAAAAAAATTCAAAAGTAGACAAAGAAACGTCTTTGTTTGTTGAAGTTCAATGTGTGGAAAGTAGTTCAGTTGAACAAGTCTCTGAAGAGACACATGAGAAGTTATACAGGAGAGAAACCATTCAATTGAGTTTTTGGCAAAACTGTTTACTTGACAGGAAAAACTGAAGATGCATAAAAAATAGACTAAGAAAAGTCTTGTTGTTTGAGTTTGAAGAAAAACTGAAGATGCATAATGAGAATTTATACTGCTGAGAAACCTTTTAGTTCAAAGTAAATCTAAGTGACGGTGTAACTCATTCTATTTCAAGATAAGCCTTATCTCCAATCTCATGTTTTTTCTAGTTGTTATTGTAATAACAATTTCCCACAACAGCATGTTTTGTATTTGTGCATTTCAAATAAAATACTACTTTTCCAGTCATATATTGTCATTATTCAAGTTTAAAAAAATATTGTTAAAATCGTATCGTATCGTATCGTTATCGTGAACCCAGTATCGTGATACGTATCGTATCGTGAACTGAGTGTATCGTGACACCCCTACTTATTTCTGTGTGTTTTTTTCTGGCTGTGGTCACAGACAGCCTGGAACCATTTGTGCGTAGCTAGGAGAGTTTTCTGTTCAGAGTACACCCCAAAACCAAAATTACAGAGTAGAGCGCTCCGACCGAGGGTGAGGGAGGGAATGGTAAGCATTTAGAGGAACTACTAAATCCTAAATCAGTCTTAGATTCACAACAACATAATATGACACTCTCAAAACAATCCTCAAACTGAACCCAGAAGGAGAGAAAGATCAAGCATTTACAAAACAACCAACTAACTAATTTGTCTGTGCCTGTATATTTGTGTGTGTGCATGTCCACCTGCGTGTGCATTTGTTTCTATACCGTGTGTGTGCCTGCATGCATGTGTGTGTGTCTGTATGTATACACATTACACATACATACATACATACATATAGACCCCTTATACAGCTTGTCAACATTGAGCTGCGCGCGCATCGTGTAGGCAGAAAGCCGTCAGCTTTGCATTGACAGACAGCGAGAACTGTGTGAAAGCCCCGCTGTCAGGACTGCTCTGTGCCCATCTGCAACACACAGTTATATTTTAGTTTTAAAATGCAGTTCTCGGCTTACTACCACAGCTTATCGCCTAGTGATAAGCAATGTTATGCATCGAAATTAACGTTGTTTAATGGGATATGTCTTACAGACCCACCCATACGCACTGGCGCTGTCAATTGGCCAAGCCTATGGCCAGCAATACATATCGTGCATTCCTTTATAACTGGGGATAGTGTAGATAATTATTCTGTAACTTGCAAAGATATATTGTTATGTTGATAATGCACACAACTCAATAATGACATTATGTAACGTTACTTGGTCCGTTAACTAACCGAGCGATGTTGAGCAGCCTACAGTTTCAGGCAGCTTACCTGATTATGAAGAGCACTACAAAGTCGGGCATTTTTAATGATGTCCTCGTTCCAATCAGTTCAACTCAATAATGACATTATTTAACGTTACTTGGTTGTTAACTAACCGAGCGATGTGGCTGCAGCCTACTACAATTTACCTGATATGAAATGAGCGAGCACTGCAAAGTCGGGCATTTTTAACGATTTCCTCTTTCGGCTTGCAACCAAAGACACTTACGGTTAGCATTAAAAGCAGTATGAGTTGACGGGATTCGGTAAAACTTTAGTCCTGGCTTTGTAGATAGTGTAACAGACTGTTCAGTGTTGTGTTCTATTGCGTGTGTGCGAGGCTGTGTATGTTCCCTCGAGTTGCGTAGAACAGGATATGTGGGGAGAATTAGGTGAATTATAACGTTACAGCCTGGCTCTATCGTTTATTATTTTATTAACTAAGTGTGAATAGGCGGACCCGAATACTCTCCTACAATAGCTTTCCGATTCTGGCATCCCACTGTACAACACGAAGACATATCTAGCTCGAATAGTTTTCGGGCGACTGGAAAACTACTTGACAGGGCTGCACGGAGTCTGTCTTTCTGCCTCCGTCTTGCGCATCTGACGCTGTTTGTTGTCATTGTGACGTAGGCGTATAATTGGTCTATACATACATACATACATACACAACCAGACATGCTGAAAGAAGCAGAAACATCTATCTATCTATCTATCTATCTATCTATCTATCTATCTATCTATCTATCTATCTATCTATCTACCGTAAATTCCGGACTATAAGCCGCGGCTTTTTTCCCGTTTTTTGGCCTTTTTTGCCCCCTGCGGCTTATATAACGGTGCGTCTTATCTATGGATTTTTTCCAAAAAAAAAAAAAAATCTCTCTTTTTTAGCACTCTTTCTAACTATAAATCCACTTCTGTTTTAATTTCCTCTCTTGCCCTCTTTTAACAACATAACATAACATAACATAACACAACACAGGTAAGCAGAAAGAAAAAGACGAAGCAATCACGCCATGAATGAGGAAATGACTCACCTGCTGGAGGCTGGAGATACACCGCTTGGGCTAAACTTTTACTCCGTGAAACACTATCGATTAAGTCCGACATCGCTCAGAGGTTTTGAGCAGCTTGAAAACAAGTTTGAAAACGTGCAGAAGTCCATCCACTCACTCACTAAAGAAAATAATGCAACCGTGAAGAGTTTCACTCGTGTCCAGCCATCTGGCCGAGTTAGAGCCGAAGTCCCGAACACAGTGAGAAAACCTCCCGAAGCTGCTGCTGCAGCGGGGTGCATATTGTCCGGCCAGCCGACCGAGAGGCATGCGAGCCGGGCACTATTAAACAGTTGGGGTGTGTGAGGTGGCTGGCTGTGGAGGTGGCGGTTTCTCCTCCTCCTCCTTTCTCCCGCACACCGGGCGCCTCGGCCACGTCCAGACCCCGGCCTGCCACCGAGGGCCATCTTCATCTGCCTACTCCGCTGGCCCGACCGTCAACTCATCCTCCAGGCTGCGGGGAAGAAGCCCCTCACCTGGGAGGGTACGCGCTTTTTCGTCCCGCAGGACCTCTCCGCGTTGGTGCAACAGAAACGCGCAACATACAACAGCATCATCGAGTCAATGGATATCGCTTTGGCGTACTGTACCCAGCGAGACTCGTCATAACCAGACCGGACTATCTTTAGCACTCTTTCTAACTATAAATCCACTTCTGTTTTAATTTCCTCTCTTGCCCTCTTTTCACCACACCGCGGACACTGTGTGCCCAGCGGCGGAACAAGAGCTCAAAGTGAAACTGCCGAATATCTTTTGAGTTGGACTGGTCAATAGTACTGTGAGTAACTAAAATAAAAAAATAAAAAACGGAATTCTCTCTTCTTTAGCACTCTTTCTAACTATAAATCCACTTCTGTTTTAATTTCCTCTCTTGCCCTCTTTTCACCACACCGCGGACACTGTGTGCACTGTAAAAAAAACAAAAAATACCACAATGTGTGATTTTGTCTGGGGATTAGTGACCTGACTTTTGTTTTGTTGAAATGTTAATAAATGGGAGCTTCCCCAAACAGCCATCCATTCCCGACAATCCCCTCTGTGCACGAAGCCTTACATATGGTAATTAAACATCAAAACACCCGCGGCTTATAGACCGGTGCGGCTTATAGAAGAAAAAAATAGTCACCTTTGAAGGTGCGGCTTATAGACCGGTGCGTCTTATAGTCCGGAATTTACGGTATCTATCTATCTATCTATCTATGTCATTTATACAATCCCCCATCTCTCTGTCTCTGCCATCTCAGTGAAATCATTACAATTTCCAGTCATGCTTGCAGACCAGGGTCCATGCAGACCCCCCACAGTGACACAATACACACACAGCTACACACATTATTACCAAATCATGCCTTTAGTGGTCAGTTTAGTGAGCTCTTCAAACCTCCCCACAGTGAAATGAAGCCATGAAAAATGTTGCAGAGGGAACAGGACAGGATCGCCAGAGGACCAGGTGGCCTAAGCCAGCTAGACTGGGGCACAAGATGTAAACTTTTTTATATGGTAAGATAATCATACAAGTCATACAAAAAGAATCTCACAATAGAGACAGTCGGCATGTGTGGGAACGCCCACAAAATGTTATAAGGCTGGTGCGTGAGTGGGGTAAAACCGCCCATATATCTCAATGGACTGACTCACCAAAGGACGGTGCTGCGGGTCTACACTACAGGTTTGGGGATTCTAGAGCAGAACACATTAAGACATCTGTTCAGATGTGCGTTTACTGCGGGGGTTAAATCCCCGATCGTGTCTGCCTGGGCTGGGCTAGCAGCTAAATTCTAACTTTGCTGAATGGATAGAACGGGGGATTTATCGCCTCAACCTCAACCCCATGTGCCTTTTCTTGCACACTGCCAAATTGCGACCAGTTTGTGCATCGTGAGTGGAACTAGTTCATATAAACCGAACAAGAAATAAAATATTATTTTTCCACTACTTCCTCAAATGCTTCCTCTCACTTCCCTACCTTACAGTTTAAATCACCAGTGCAGCTTAAAAATATTCCATCTTGGGTATTAGAAACAAGACGTTGGGCATAGAGGGAGGCTGTGTAGACAGAATAGCAACATTTTCCATTTGATAGCCTGGTAACTAATGATACTGTTAATAATGATATAGGCTAGTACACTGACTCAACCAAGGCACTTAGCCAATCTGATAGAAACCACATAATAGTGATTCAAATTTAGTAAGTAGGGAAATTTCAGCAAGTGACTTTTAAAATTACCATGAATAATCTTTTGCAGACATGACCTCTAATCATCACGCCTTGTATGGGCACTGGGCCGGCTCTTTCTGTGAGATTGCAGTTTAGAGGGGTCTGCTTTTATAGATATGAGCACTGTTAAAACATTCCATGTAAATTTTTTTAATGGTGATAGTATTTCCACACCATAAAACTGAACGTTTTCTGGTGGCTCAGTGGTTTTACGTTCATTGCATGTTCTCGTGCAGTGAATCTGTTGAATGTCACTTCTCTTCTTCTCTGTCTCCTGTCTTTCCACCCCAAGGGGGTTTGAACCCATATCATCAGGTAGAAAGGTGGTTTGAACCCATGTCATCAGGTAGAAAGGTGATGGTCTCCCTAATATTCGGGATTGTAATTTACTAGTTCATGTTTTCAGCCCATTCCACAATTATGTTGCTGGTGTTGTTATCTGTACAGTATATTATTTTCAACTGCAAACAAAACAACTGTAAAATAACCGCAACAATAATATTGGTCGTGATTTTATTTCTTTTACTTATTTTAATTACTTTAAGTTACAGGACAGACATTGAATTAAGGGTAATAACTGTAAAAAAAAATCTACAGTGTACTCACTAATACTATGCTGTGCTACTCATTGAATCAGTGAGCGAGTCAACTACACAGTCGCTCAGATAGCGAAGGTGAGAGAGGAAGAGCAGATGTTGACATCATGACAGAGTTATGTGGGAGCTCTGGGGTCGCCTACAGGCCCTGTCTGTGACCTTTGGCCCCTCACTCAGCTGCGTGGGAGGTTGCAGTGTGCATTGTCTGTTCCATACATAATGCATGCAGACATATGTGGACAAATAAATACACGCTCTTTCTCTTCTTGTGAGGAGCTTTGTCTTGCAGCATTGTGACAGGCGGGGAGACCTGTGCTACATTACTATAAACCACTGAGCTCATGTGGTGGCTTGATTGCCTCAAGTGTGGCTCTGCATCAGATTGGTTGACGATATTCAAAATGGAAAACATAAGGAGAGACAATGGAGAGATCAAAAGGACTCGTAGGCAACAGGGTTGATGAAATGTGCGCATTCGCTTTTCCCGCATTCCTGTCAGTCTCTATTTTCCATCGCTTTCATTTCTTTCTCTCACTGTTACTGCTCTCTATGCTATTATAATTCTCCTCTACACCCCATCCCCCTCTCATCCCCCTCATCCCCCTCTCACCCCCCCTCTCATCCCACCTCTCTGTCTGCTTGTTTTCTCGTCACTCTGTGTCTTCACTCTATTTGTAGGTCAAGTGCATATTGTGGACATAACCATTGAGGTAAAATTGAACTCATCAGTCTTTGAGCGAACATGGTCTGTAAACTTAAAACTCCATTCTTACCTCTCTTGTTATGTTGCAGAAAGAGAGAAAGAAGAGGATTTTCTTTATGTGTATTACTCTCACGTGTTGCTGATGATAAGCATGTAACTTGGAAGTGATTTTTCTGGCTGCCTTTCACTCATTCCGCCATCTATTGTGAGAAACTTTGAAAGCTCCATTTGTGCTGAAAGAACAGTGGCCCTCCTCCTGTTTTGTGCCAGAAGGCAATCACTCTTGATACCATAAAACTGCTTATTTAATCTTTACTATCTCACCCCCAACTTTGTGAAATTAGACACAAATGTTTTCTCCATGGCAGCAATGTGAATCTTATTAGGACTGTTGTTTGAGTCTGACAGTCATTACTTTATACAACCATAAACAATAAGTTTGTTTCATTGCTTTAGCAGATGCAGACATTTGAGGGAGTCAGTTGAGAGCATAGGCAATATTGTTCTTTGTGACCAGATTTCCTGTAATAAATAATACCAACTTTACCGTGCGTGCAATGCACGCGCACGTGTGTGTGTGTGTGTGTGTGTGTGTGTGTTTGTGTGTGTGTGCGTCCGTGTGTGCATGCGCTTGCATGTGTGTCCCCACAAACTCTATAAAATGTAGCGAGACTTGAATTTTAAGCATACTTAAAACATCTAAAAGCACATGAGATTGAGACAGCCAACTCCAATGCAAGTTTACTGATGAGACCATGGTGCAAGCTTCTGAATTCTGCATAAAACTCATCTTCTTTATTGTCCAGATCGTCTGTAAAACCAAATGGAACGTTTGGAGAGTCCAACTCTTCATTCCTAGTAAGCTTTATTGAGCTGTTTCTCTTTCAATGCCTTGATATGTGCTTTCAAATCAGGGATTTAATAGAAATGGATTATAAAACTCCAGCGGTTTCCAACCTTTTTAGACTCACTTGAAAATTTGAAAAATGTTTCCGACTGTAAACAGTACACAGGCCAAATAATGCGTTCTCAGAGCACTTTTTATTTTGATGATAAAAGGAGCTGTCCATCAGCACCACACAGAAATTAGAAACTGAAAGTGAGCGGCTGTCTGCATTTGGCTAATTAATGAATAATTAATTACAAATTAAATAACAGTGTCATTCATCAGTGGAGAAATGCAATCTCATACATAATTAATAATAATAAAAAAAAAAATCACAAAATCACAATGTTTTGCAAATGATTCGGCGGCCCACTTGCATTACCATCGTGGCCCACAAGTGGGCCATGGCCATGGCCCACAGGTTGAATGGCTGCTCTATACACTGCTAACATCTATTATGCTTCTAGCTACAGATGGAGCTTGTAGAAGTCCCACTTTTTACACTTTTTGTTGATATACTTTTGCCTAAAACTGTGGCTAAATCAATCTTTGTTCTATTTTTACTTGCTGGAATTTACATGGAAGGGTGTGGTAACTGCAGGTTGAGAGACACAATTAAAAACATTCTACCTGTATTTTGGTTCTGTAAAGCCAGCTTTGCAAGGGGAAACTTTCATGCAACTTTAGTTGGTTGAAACTTAGGTAACTAAGTTGCAATTGAGTTGCATCGTGTAAATCCCTCTGCAACGCACTTGAAACTTGTCTGAAACGCAGCCGCAAGAGTTGCAAAGCTCTCAACTTTCTGAAACTAGTTTAACACAACAGCCAATCAAATCGCTGATAGCAAGTCAGATGGTGACGTCAAACAGCTGATCCATGTCAACAGACAAAATCGACAGTCTTAACTTTAGTCTACCAAAATGAACAAAATAAAACAGAAGATTGGACGCTTGAAAAGGAGATTATCCTCATTGACTTCATGCGAGGTTGGTAATTTTTCATTTGGTCATAAACAGCTGAGCCACACATGAGCGAATGTTAGGCAAAGTTTGTTTCAATTGCAATTAGCCGGTGGCTAATGTTATTGCTAGCTTGGTTAGTTGATTAGTTAGATGGTTAGTTGTTTGTTTTTTCCTCCAACACATCCATAAGTATTAATGCACCGATAGATCTCTTTCTATTCTCCGGGACAGCCAAAAAGACAAAAGTAGCTATCCAGCCATATGTGCCAGAAAAAGAACTGATAAGCTACAACACATACGAATTGATATATCATCCAGCAAAGTGAGCAAACAATACAAAATAAGATACAAAGGTGCAGTTACAATGACACTTCACACTTGATAATAGAGGGGGAAAACAAGAAGAAAATATGACAGATGAAAAATTACAAATCTATTTTCAGTGAAATAAACTACCATGTTGCATGAGACTTGAGTATTTTTGAATTGCTTCATGTAACTGTCAAGTTGCATGGAAATTATGTTTCATGCAATTGCAACCTGCAACTACCGTAGTTGTGTGAACGTTTCACCGTGTAAAGCCAGCCTAGTGTCTATAGGCTACTTTTGCACGGTCGATTCAGGATAATTCAGTTCTGAATACAAGTCTGTTGAATATTGGTTACCAATGCGTTCACATTTTGCTTGGAACTCATCTGCATAGGAATAGGGATTTAAAATACGCAACAACAAATGATGGGACAATGATGGATATTAAACCAAGTTGAAATGACACCAGCAGAAAAACTGTGGTTCACCTAAGGCACACATGGGCAAAATTACGGCCATGCGGCCCGCGGGCGCCACCTGTGTGGCCGCGATGGAATTGCAAAAAAAAAAAAAATTTTTTTTTTTTTTTTTTTTTTTTTTTACACACACAGTGCACCTGAATGCAACATGCAAGATACCCGCTGAATAAGTGTCCAAATGTTCATGTCATATTCTGGCCAATACTCCACTTCTGTTATAGCATTTCAGTCTGGAATATGAAATATTTCAATAATCTTTATGACTAAAAGGCTACATTGAAGTAGAAATTTAAATAACTCAAATAACTCATTGGTTTTGGATTTATTTAGCTTCAAGACTGCATTTTTGTTCGTGTGACCCTCAACACAGGCTTTGATCATCCCGGGACACTTACTGATACTTATGCTTAAATTAACCCACTCATATTCTGATTTATTTCAAGAAAAACATTTCAGCTAGTGGAAATTCTAATTGGCTGGTCACTTTAAAATCTAGCAGCCATATTGGCAGGTGGTCAAAAAAGTTAATTTCAAGCCCTGAGAGCAGGTGGTGACATAGGAGTGAGTGAGAAAAGGATCAAATATTGGTGGTTAAGACAATAATAAGAAAATAATGACATCACAACTGTTAATTTAAAATGAGTTATTCCTCTAAACCTGGCTTCAAATGCACCAAATTGTTCGCGCTGGCGCCGTTCGGCCCTCAGCAAAACCTGGTAGGGAGGACATTTTTTGTGGCCCTCTCTATCATCAAAGTTACCCATCCATGGGTTACGGCATGACAATATTTGTTCGGCCCCCGGCAACAATCTGGGTTTCTCATGTGGCCCCCCATGAAAAATAATTGCCCACCCCTGACCTAAGGTTTTGATTTTACATTCCAAGTTGGCAATTGTTCTCACTTCTTTCCAGTGACGTGGTCGTCAATGTTTTTAGAGACCATTTCCCTTCTTCCTTTCCTTCCCCCATTTCCCCATTCTCTCTCTCTCTCTCTCTCTCTCCTTCAGTCAGTTTGGAAACTTGTGCGATGTCATCATAGCGACCTTTGACCAATCAGCTGCTCTCCCGTGGTGTCTTTGATGGATCATAAAATATAGAGGTGTGTGTGTGTGTGTGTGTGTGTGTGTGTGTGTTTGTGTGCATGCGTGCGTGCGTGTGTGTGATTGCATGCATGCATTCATGGCTGCATTGGTGTGTCCTTTTGTTGCATACGGTAGAAACAGTATTATACATGTATGCGTGAATGTGTGTGTGTGTGTGTGTGTGTGTGTGTGTGTGTGTGTGTGTGTGTGTGTAGGCCAGATGCAGGGCCAATAAAAAGGGCTTTCTCTGACCCAGAGAACTCTTTCCTCTCTCCCTGCTGTCATGGCTTTAAGGAGGGACCGAACACACAGCTCAATAGTTCCAAGTAAACCAGGCATACTAGCAGACCGGATTACCACAATAAACCGGGGTGGGGATGAAATCCTCTAATTAATCTTGGGTTTGTAAACCGGGAAGGGGCGGGGGGGGGGGGGGGGGGGGGGGGTAAAGTGGTTAGAAAGACTGGAGATTTACTAAAGTTTTGCCCAGGGAAGATCACATGCTGTATTAGCAAAATTTCAAAATGTGAGTACAGTAGCCTAGCTAGCTAGTGTAAGGCTGCGTGACTGTGGTTGTCAACGTTACTGCAGGCGCGCTCATGACGTTATAAGGACGCGCCGAGCTCAGGCCTGTTGATTTGACTCTTGTGCTGTCAGCTAAGCTGGAAGACGCCGATTGCCTTTTCTTTTCTTTTTTTTTGCCTTTATTCATCCATTTTATTCATCCAATCTACTGCCAAATAAATGGTTAAACGGCCCTTGGATCCTTGTGTTTTAATGTGCACACCAGTCAGAGGCTCTCTGATCCATGCACAGTTCCATAACCATCATCTTTGAAACAGTCAATTATCCCAACAATCATAGTCTTTCATGGTCCTTCGAGCCGGATTGAGCCTCTGACTGGATATGGATCTAAGGGCCGAACCACAAACCGACATTGAAGCAAGTGGGAGAGAGGCCACCTGCATACCTCCAGAACTACCCCACCAAATTCCAGAACCAGGCCAGCTCTCCAAGGTCCAACCTGCTGTGGCAACCAGCCTTAAACCTCCTGTGGTGCCCAGACCTAGTTTTAAACCTGCTGTGGCACCCAGCCTTAAACCTCCTGTGGTGCCCAGCCTTAGTTTTCAACCTGCTGTTGTGCCCAGCCTTAGACCTCCCATGTTCCCCAGCCCTAGTGTTAAACCTGCTGTGGTGCCCAGCCTTTGACCTCCCATGTTCCCCAGCCCTAGTGTTAAACCTGCTGTGGTGCCCAGCTTTAGACCTCCCATGTTCCCCAGCCCTAGTGTTAAACCTGCTGTGGTGCCCAGCCTTATACCTCCCATGTTCCCCAGCCCTAGTGTTAAACCTGCTGTGGTGCCCGGCCTTAGACCTCCCATGTTCCCCAGCCCTAGTGTTAAACCTGCTGTGTTGCCCAGCCTTAGCCCTCCCATGTTCCCCAGCCCTAGTGTTATACCTCCCGTGGTACCCAGACTTAGTCCCACCACTGCTGTGGTGCCCAGCCCCAGTCCCCGACCTCCTGTGGCTCCCAGCCCTAGTCTTGAACCTCCCGTGGAGCCCATCCTTGTCGCCGACTTCCTGTGGGGCCCATCCTTCCTCGCCGACCTCCTGTGAGGTCCAGCCCTTGTCTCCACCTTCCTCTGCGGCGCAGAGTTCTACGTCCGGGCCGGCCTCCTGAAGGGTCCTGTCTGTGCCGTTGTCCTCGGCATCGTCCAGGGCTGTTAACTCATTCACCGCCAATGACGTCTTTGACGTGTTATCAGAAATAGCCCTCCCCGCCAATGACGTGTTTGACGTGTTTTTGTTTTTATTACTGCAGGGCGTAGTTTAAACACTTCCCCAGCCTGTCACATGGTATCAGGTCCCTAGCATCTAAGACAACACGTGAACAAACACATACCGCAGCTGTTGTTTTGAAATTGAGCAAGAGGAAAAGCAGAAAACGGGTAACGCTTCCTTGTGCAGACAGGAGAAACGCCATTGAAACGCGCCTCGGCGCGCTGCACGAGCTGGAGTCGCCTTCCTCTGTGCCAGCCGGGAGAAAGTAATCAAGAGATGTGTTTGATCATCGGAGGAATGAGGAAATGATCGATCAGTTTGCGAGGGCGGTGAGGACGTGTTGAATAGCCGAGGGGAAAACGGGAACGATCAGATAGCAGGGAGGATATGACAGGGAGACATGGACGAGGACGGGTGCAAAATAAACACACAACAGCAAGGCACAAGGCAGAAGCGGCAGTCACAGCAGCCCGCTGTCCTTTCTCAAGAGCTATTCAGTTGGTTCATGGAATCGCTGGGCTGCGTGCCCTCCAGTGTTGCTCCTGGCCAATCCCAGCGCCACAGGGCGTGGTTATTGCTTATCCTATGTGGGGTTAGAAATCTAAAAGGGGGATCGGGGATCGTGTGTGTGTGTGTGTGTGTGTGTGTGTGTGTCTGTCTGTCTGTCTGTCTGTCTGTCTGTCTGTCTGTCGGTGTGTCTGTCTGTCTGTCTGTCTGTCTGTCTGTCTGTCTGTCTGCACACTCACACCGAGTAAACTGTATTGTTGAATGTAAAAAAAAAGCACTTCATGTGTATATATATATATATATATATATATTTTTTTTTGTCATTTGTGTCCTAACGAATAATATTTACATGTCTGATGTCAATACAGTTCAAAATAAAAGAATTGAGAGTGAGTTATGCCTGAGATTGTGCCCTTTTACAAAAATTGCCTTTTCTCCTGTTTATTTTCTCAGGGAGAACTTTTGGGGGAAAACAGGGTGTATATAAATGGCTATAAGTAGAGTACAGAACATGCTAAAAGCTCACTTTTTTTTTCCTGGTGAACCCAGAGACGTACATCTTCATTTTGAGGTATTGCAAATCACTCTGGTGCTAATAGATAATTTACTGTGGGTCTTGAAAGATGACCAACAATTATGAAAATCTTTGGCCTGTGCTAAATATTGGCAGTCCTAAACTGGCGGTGAATGAGTTAAACCCTTCAGCCCTGCCACCTGGTCGCCCTCCAGACTTGCTGCATCCTTTCAGCCCTGCCCCAGGACGTCCAGATCCCTGCCCCCTTGAGTGCCCATGCTGCCCACTACCTCCATGGGGTAGCCTTCTAGGAACTGTCACCTGACCAAACCAGCTTGATATTCCACTTAATACAAATACTCCATATTTGAAGGGGCGGCTGTTAAAAATCCCAAGCTGATTTTCTGGACTTCATTTACCATAATGCATCACTCCCTCACCTGTTCCTCTTGCACCTCACCCAGCTGCTCACAATTACCTAATTACTCTGCACACTCCCATTAAAACCTCAGTCAGTTTCACCCCCAGTTGAGCCTGCCACCATTTCTGCAGCACCTTTTTTGAGCATAGCAAATGTTTGTACCGAACATTTGGCTCCCTTAACCTTTGAAGAGCTCTGATGCCCACCAAATCTTTAAGTTAATGGAAGCCACTCACTTACATGTGAGAAACATTTACCACACACTTACTCACCGGGGGTACGGTGGCGCAGTCTGTAGCGCTGTCGCCTCACAGCTAGAAGGTCCTGAGTTCGATTCTCGCCTGGGACGCTGTGGGCGCTGGAGTTGTGACCCCCCCATATCTTCAGTGCCTACTGCCCAGGTGGGCTATCTCGTCGAAAGGGCCTTTCTGTGTGGAGTTTGCATGTTCTCCCCGTACCCCCCAGGGGGTTCCCCCGTACATAACCCCCCACTAAAAACATGCAGAAGATTGTCATCCGACCAGTGACGACAACATCTGAAGTTGGTCCCCGGGCGCTGGAAAGAAAAAGCGACCACTGCTCCTGGCCTGCCCCCTGGAGGAAAGGACAAGCCTGGATGGGTCAAATGCAGAGGACATATTTCACCGGCCACCGTCAGCATGAGTGTGTGTTGTGGCCGCATGCATGTGTTGTAGTGTTCGTGTGACAATAAAGACGGGCTTCCTGAAATCGTGTTTACCTGTGAGAAACCTTTGCCACTCACTTACCTGTGAGAAACCTTTGCCACTCACTTACCTGTGAGAAACCTTTGCCACTCACTTACCTGTGAGAAACCATTCCCCACTCACTTACCTGTGAAAAACCTTTCCCCACTCACTTACCTGTGAGAAACCTTTGCAGTGAATTTATGACCCTGGTGAAGGCTCAAAGACATTAGTTACCTTAGTGGATGTATTACATTTCATCCATTCCATCCATCCATCCATTTCATCCATCCAATCTACTGCCAAATAAATGGTTAAACGGCCCTTGGATCCTTGTGTTTTAATATGCACACCAGTCAGAGGCTCTCTGATCCACACAGTTCCATAACCATCATCTTTGAAACAGTCAATTATCCCAACAATCATACAGTCTTTTTCAGTAATGTAACTTAAAAAAATTAGACCAGCTGCGTCTCTCTGCGTCCATCTGTTCCTGTGCTATGCTGAATTCTATCAGCAGACTTTGGCTCCTCTCGGGCCGCGGTTTCGCAGAAAATCGGACTTATGTGACATTTCTGCTCGTTCACAAGCCTGCCTTTCAGCCAGTAAATAGACCAGCGAAGTAGAAGATACACACAGGCTAACGTTATGTTAGCTAATGCAGTCAACAAATGTCAGCAAACAACCTGCAACAACCCTCAGTCCACTACAAAGTCCAGACATAAAAAGACAAAAAAAAGATTTATCTATCTATTGAAACCCATCTGGCCAAACAGCAGCAGCAATGTGACTGACGTCGAGGGTAATATAGAGTTGATACTGTGTTTGTGGTTCATGGAGGGACCTTTAACATTAGTGTCAGCTTGTTGTATTAGCTTGTTGTGTTAGCTGCTGTTTACTATGAAACTTACTGCAGTTCTAAGACCTCTTATTGTTACCAGAATAAATGGCTGGCTGGAGCAAAAAGTAATGCACAAAAGGACTGTGACAAATCTATTGACTTGTGATATTGTGATTTTGGCTATTAGATAATGTTAGCTTGCTTGCTAACGTGGCTAACTAGCTAATCGATTTACCACCCAGAAGCTCCTCTAATAACGTTACTGTTTTGTGTGGATAATGTAACAGTCGCAAATATGCCTAAAGTTACTAATCTTATGCTTATGGAACATAGTTTGATTGCAGTAACAGATCAAGTCCCTGATCATTTCGCCATGTCCATCAGCAGCCCCAAGGGAAGCATTGCAGTTAGCTCCTGGCTCATGCTAACGTTAGACTATTTATCCACTTCAACACAGCCAACGCAAGCCAAAACACGCCACAATAACGTGCACTAATTTGTCCAGAATCCTTCCCGGTCGTCCCGGGGCTGATCTGGTCGATAAATTGGCCAAGTGGCCCAGAAGCGTCATGCCCATTTTGAGAGGTAATTTTTTTTTTTTTATAAACATAGGCTATAATATAATAGGCTGTGTATGGTAGTTGAAACATAGTTAAAAGTTGACGTTTATTTATGTTTGTAGTTGAAACAAAAACAAATACTGTATAGGCTACATACAGTACAACACAAAAGGCTGTTATTTACCCTTTGTCGCCACCTGGTGAGTAAATATATATAACTAAAACCATTAAAATTGACAACCGGTCCGCGACTTTTTTCCCCATGTATCTACCAGTCCTTGGCACAAAAATGGTTGGGAACCCCTGCTCTAGAGCAGCGTTTCTCAACTGGTGGGTCGCGACCCAAAGGTGGGTCGCGGGGCCGTTTTGATTGGGTCGCGGACATTGGCCAATTTTTTTTTTTTTTTTTTTTTTTTTTTTTTTTTCCGTATTTCATTTGAGTTAAATTCAGATTATTGAAACTGGATTAGCCTGACCAGTTTTACTTGTTTAACAAGCTGAAGCATATGCTCTGCCTGTAATTCAAGAGAAGTCTGCCTTTTCATTTCATATTTAATTTTAGTTCAATTCAGATGATTGAAACTGGATTAGCATGGCCCCAGTTTAATTAAAAGTTATGACCAGTTTAACTAAAAAGCATATAGCCTGCCTGTGATTCAAGAAAAGTCTGCCTTTTATTTAATATTAGTTAAATTCAGACTATTGAAACTGGATTAGCATGACCAGGTTAACTTGTTTTATTATCATTATTATTATTATTATTATTATTAACTTGTTTAAAAACATATAGGCATGTAATTCAAGATAGGTCTGCCTTTTATTTCATATTTCATACAGTTCAAATAAGACTTTCTGAGCATGACCAGTTTGACTTGTTTAAATTTAAAAACATATAGGCTTGTAATTCAAGTCTGCCTTATTTCAATTGGTTTTTAGCCCTAGTTGCACTTCTGTTGCACTTTTTTGTTAATTTGACAGTGCATGAAGGCATTGTGTATTAAATTAATGCGCTATTTTTTGTGCAATAAATTTGAGTGGTTTAAAAAAAAATCTGAAATTTGGGTCGCGACTTCATGACAAGGAAAATAGTGGGTCCTGAGGCTACACCAGTTGAGAACCACTGCTCTAGAGGACACTAGATGAGACTAATGGAAGAGAAAAGATGTCTACCTTCTGAAAAGGCAATACCAGCCAAAATAAACATTGTGTTACATTGCTTTGAAACGTGTGGTCTCCCTTTTTTGTCAAGTCCATTGAGCCTGGGCAGTGGCAATGTACTTAGCCTGGTGATTATGGATCTTTCCAGGAGGAGCCTTATGGTTACACCTGCTCAGTCTGTTAATTTAAAATGAGATATTCCTCTAAATCTGGCTTCCAACCCCCCATATTCGGCGCCGCCCGTAGTTCGCCCCCCTCAGATTGTTGGCTTACATGACGCCCCTGAAGTTGCCGTTTTCAAGTGACTTTTAT
The DNA here is from genome assembly GCF_964638095.1 of Poromitra crassiceps. Classification (NCBI taxonomy): domain Eukaryota; kingdom Metazoa; phylum Chordata; class Actinopteri; order Beryciformes; family Melamphaidae; genus Poromitra; species Poromitra crassiceps. The sequence continues at coordinate 35,386,135 of NC_139624.1, forward strand.
CAGCTACGAAGCACCAACTGCTCCTATGCTGCCACTGTTTTGGCCTGTTTTGGCTCATGCGAGTATGGTGCACACATGCCAGTGCGAGCGCAGGCTGCTGACTGCAGTTACTCTAACGGCCACCGGTGTCAGTAAGAGTCAGAAGTTACACATAGGGCCTTAGGGTGCATTTGGCTATGTTTAGACAACCTGATGTTCTGGGTGTACTGAGTTGTGTAGCATGTTTTATTATATATTTGTGTTGGTTTTCTCTTATTGTTAACTTTATTTGACCAGGTTAGGTCAGTTAAGAACAGATTCTTACTCAGGAGCAGGGGCGGTTTTAGCATCAGAGCTTTGGGTGGGCTCAGCCCACCCAAAGGTCATGGACCGCTGAACGCCTAGGGGGGTCCGGGGGCATGCCCCCCCGGAAGAAAATTTTGTACAGTTTCAAGTAAAAATGGATCAAACTGGCGCACTTTGAGATCAAAATGAAGAGACTAGATCTATGAAGAACTACACACATCAATATCTTCTTTACCATTCTGTGGTTTTACAGCGATGAAAAAATAATTGTTTCCCTATATATACTATATATATTCTGCATACAGGTTCTATATGGTAGAATTATGCTTGCATAAATAATACCAAAATCACTTCAGGGGAGTTTCAAGTAAAGTAACATTTTGCTTTGTAGGCAAAACAAAAGTAAAATTATATCAAAAGGGAACTTCCTAACTTATTGGCTGGAATAATATTCCGACAAGATAATAATATACTGTAAGCACTAAAGCAGGAGTTTGCAGTCAACTAGTTGAAATTAATATGTGGCAGTATTTGTGGGGGTCAAAATCTATGTAGGGTGTACCACCACAAATAGATCAGTGTATGGGAAACACTGACTATTAAATTGTGTGACTAGAAAGACACCAATAAATCTGAGAAAATGTACTTTAATTTTGAACAACAGCACTACAACGGTGGCATTACAAATGGTATTATGAAATTATTGTGGGAAAAAACAAGATCTGACTGGTTGGAAGTTGGTAGGCTACCACCACCACAGCGTGCAAAAATAGGGAAAGAAGGAAAGAAAAGTGAATAGCATGCCATGCACGCATGTTAAGCTATCATCATCATCACATCAGACAGGCTGTGTAAAGCAGCCACTTGCGATTCTGAAGGGCTTAATTTCATTCAGATAACAAGGGACCCGTTTGAAAATATGTTTGTCACTTATGCCCATATGTTTCTCAAAAAACATTGCATCCATTTACACCCACTTTACTGCGAGCTAGCATGACATGGCTGGCTGGTGCCATGGTAGCCTACCTACCTTCCTCCAGTCCACCTGTTTGTCTGGCAGGCACAGCCACAAGTTCTTTTGTTTAGCCTACAAAACAACGTTACACGCTAATTTGCATATCAATATGCGCTAATTAAGTAACTACTAACGACTCTGACTGCTCAATGCTCACCTCACAGTTTCATTGATCATGAGTGGGGAGAACGATTGTGTGGACTGTGGAGGACCACTTCGCTGCTGTACTGTGTGTGACCTGTGTGAAGTGATGTGGGATTAGGCAGATAGATGGAGGAGGGAGCGCCTGCGCAGCCGCGGTTCTAGAAACTTTTCGGGTGGGCTGAACCCCCCTAAATGTTTGTCTCAGCCCACCCTAAGAACATAGAGGGGGGGGGAAACACGCACACAGCGCATTGAGTGTAGTCAGAAACTGCTACTAATGACCACCATTGATTTGGAGAGGGAAAAAAAAAAAAAAAAAAAACTTTTTTTTTTGCCTCTATTTTTTTGGGTGGGCTGAGACTATTTTTGGGTGGGCTAAAGCCCACCCAAAAACGGCCTAGAACCGCCCCTGCTCAGGAGGAGAGCCTCATATGGAAATTGGTAATGCTTGTGCAGTACTGTTGTTCGAAGCGTTGTTTGTATCACAACTTGATTTGCAAATTCATATGAAGTGCAGATGAAGAGTTCGAGGGTAGACATCACACACACACACACACACACACACACACACACACACACACACACACACACACACACACACACACACACACACACACACACACACACCTCCACACACACACACACACACACACACACACACAAACACACACACACACACACACACACACACACACACACACACACACACACACACGCACATACCTTGTCATTACCACAGTGTAGCTTGTCAGTGCTGGGGAGCAGATGTTCCAGGGAGACGCTACACGGTACAGTAAATCATCTTTAGGCATACCACCAACCTTTTCCATTCCTCTCGCAGACACATGCACATGCACACACACACACACACACACACACACATACACACACACACACACACACACACACACACACACACACACACACACACCATAAATCACAAATATATGATCCAACTTTGGAGACAACATAAGAAGGATGCATTTTGTTTTTTAGTCAACATGAAACAAAGAGATTTATATTTCATCACTATGCAATTATTTGAAGATCAGCCACTGTCATGGGACTTCCTGACATGTGCAAGCATGTGTGTATGTGAGAAAAACAGAAAGAACATTGTGTGTGTGTGTGTGTGTGTGTGTGTGTGTGTGTGTGTGTGTGTGTGTGTGTGTGTGTGTGTGTGTGTGTGCGTGCGGGCATGTTTTAGAGGTGTTGCAAACAATGGAATGGGATTTTGAGGATTTAGGCTGAAAGAGGACATTCCAAAATAAACAGACAGCACACACACACACACACACACACACTCACACTCACACTCACACTCACACTCACACTCACACACACACACACACACACACACACACACACACACACACACACACACACACACACACACACACACACACACACACACACACATCTGCGGCTCTTGATGCTGAGCAGCTCAGTAGACTTCCTTAATCCCTCAAATTGTTGGCAGGTCTCTTCAGCTGAGAGACAAACACACAGTCTCGTTAAAGGAGAACTTACCTCCAAAACACTTTTTTTCAGCTTTTAACCAATATATATGACTTTGGGGGTGATGTGTGAAGAATTCTGGTCAAAATTTCCACATTTGACACCAAACTGTTGCCATTTGACCATTTGTATCATTTTTCAGCAGCATATCTGGCATAAGCGCCCTCTAAAGGTCGAACACTGCTTTTTTTTTTTTTCTCAAATGAATGGGAGATTTGGTACAACCTGACGTCAGGTTGTCCCCAAAGACTATGGGATTTCAAGATAATTACTCCCCTACCCCCCCTGTACCCTTTTGGCTCCTCAGAACTCCAAGAGCGACTGGCTCCTCTGTCTGTGTGTGTGTGAGCTCTGCGTGTGCGTGCGTGTGTGTGTCTCTGCCCTGCTCTGCCTGCGGCCTGAGAGGAAAAATCAGAGGTGTTGTAACTTTCAACAAGAATCACGAAAAGCCCCAAAACGCAAATTAAAAACGGATTTCATTGCGCGGTTTATCTCTAGTTAGACGAGGGAATTACGTGGAGAAATCTCGCATTGTGTTACCCCAGAGCGAGAGGTTTGTCCTATTGTGGGTGTGCTGCTGTTAACGAGCCCATGTCACTTTGCTCTCGTAACGTAGTTTGAGTAGTTTCCATAGAGATACATGCAGAAAAATAATTAAATTTCTAGTTCGCCACTGAATTACCAAATTGATATAACTTTCAACCATTTTGAGCAAAGCTCTTTCCAAACAGGCCACCAGCGTTGGCTAGTTGTTGATATTTATAAAGATATGGCCCCTCTCAAATAAATTATTTTTGAGGCAGTAGGCAAACTGTAATGGCGTCGATTTCCGAAAAAAAATCTGGACTTGAACACAGCCAAAGAGTCCAGTATAGACAAGAGTATATGTCATTTCTTGGTTTTTTCCATAGGTATTTTCAAATCACTGTTCTAATATATATCTAGGGGGTAAGTCCTCCTTTAAGCTCTCAATAAGCATCCCTGTAGAAACTAAAACAGGTGTGCTGGATGAAGGCAGTGACACATTCTCTCTCTCTCCCCACACACACACACACACACACACACACACACACCCACACAGACACACACACACACACACACACACACACACACACACACACACACACACACACACACACACACCTACACACACACACACACACACACACACACACACACACACACACATCTTTCTATATTCCTTCAGAAAAGATACAATATGATCCAGGAGTTGGAAAAACCAACAGAGGGAGAATAAGTAAGAAAGCATACAGTCTCTGAAGGAAAGCCAGAGAAGATAGGAGGAAGAGAAGAGGTGGTGGAGGATGAGGAAGAAGGTGAGGAAGGAGCTTGTGAGAGCACAGAGCAGGGTGGTCTGTGGAGGTTTGTAAGGATGAAGAGGAGTGAAGGGGCTTGGACCAATAGCAGGCAGGCCTGTGGATCTTGGTTAAATTTATGTCACTTCTGACTCCATATATATAAAGATGGTGATGGTGAAAATTACAACCTCGAGGCTTCAAATCGTGAGTCCAAAATCGAATGGGTGACATCACGGTAGCTACGTCCATATTATACAGTCTATGGTTAGAGGTTAGGAGAGGAGAGATACAGAAGGTGGAAGAAGAGGAGAATGAGAGTAGGTGAAGATGAAAATGGAGACCAGGAGACAGGGAGAGGGTAGACGCAGAGAAGACTGACAAAGAGGATGAATAGGACATGGGGATCTGAGGAGATCTGAGGAGAATCCATTTTGGGCTGTGTGAATGGAAAGTTTGGAAGAGGGACAGGAGAGGGGGAGAGATGATCAAGAGGATGAGGAGGAGGATCTGGAGTGAATGGGAAGCTTTGGGTTTGGATCGGAAAAGCAAAAGAGGGACGAGGAGGAATAGAAGAAGGAAGGAGAATGGGGAATGGCTGTCTCGTTCACGAATGCTTTATGTACGGCAACCATTTTAGGGCATCCTCCTCCCTCAGAGTATTTGCTATCATTCCTCAGTCTAAGCATTGTCAGTTCTTGTGTCTCCTAGTAAACCGTATCGAGTGTGCTCTGAAACGCCTTCAGTCCTCACACGAAAATGCTGTCATTCTTCCTGCAATACCGTTTCACTCCTCACACGTCAGTCATCGCACAATATGGCGTCACTCGTCAGTCATCAGTCCTCCTCAGTAGGGATGCACCGATCGATCAGCACGTGACCGGAAATGGCCGATTTTCACATGATCGGCCTCAGCCGGTGACCGGCTCCGGTCAGTCCACATAGCCGATTCTGTGCGCCGGTTGTCTTTCCCCTTTTTTTGTTTGGTTAATTACCTGCAGCTGATGACTCATCAGTCCTCACTCGTCAGTCCTCACTCGTCACTGGGGGCGGACTGGGATCATAATTCAGGCCGGGCATTAGATACCAAGCAGGCCAGGCAATTTGGGCCGTTTGAAGCCCAATTTGGGTCGTTTGAAGCCCAATTTGGGCCATTTGAAGCCCAATTTGGGTCGTTTGAAGCCAGATTTGGGCCGTTTGAAGCCCAATTTGGGCAGTTTGAAGCCCAATTTGGGTCATTTGAAGCCCAATTTGGGCCGTTTGAAGCCCAATTTGGGCCGTTTGAAGCCAGATTTGGGCTGTTTGAAGCCCAATTTGGGCCGAGTCCAATTTTACAATGAGATGCACCCACTTTAACCCTGAAGTGTAATTATTACTTCAGACTAACTAATAAAGTAATAAAACCACTAGTAAACCAGTAGGCGGTGCCTGGCCTGCTGTTCAGTGAGTGGCCTGGCCTGCAATGTTTTTTTTTTTTTTTGCAGGCCAGGCCAGGCCAGGCCACCGTGCATTTGCCCGACGTGCCCGATTATGCAGTCCGCGCCTCATCAGTCCTCAGTTAGTCATCAGTCCTCACTCGTCAGTCATCACTCCTCAGTCATCAGTCCTCATTCCTCAGTTATCATAGCTCATCCCTCGCACAAAACGGCATCACTCCTCACGCCTCCTATCATCACGGCGTCATTTCTCCACCCTCAGACAAACCTTAAAAAAAATCTCCTTACGCATAAAACTTTGTTGCCCCTGTTTTGTTTTTGTTATACCCTGTTTGACGGGGCAACAACGCCTCCATGAATTTCACTTCCAGTTTAATGTTGTGTTTTTTCTTCTTCTTTTTCAATAGATTAAAGTATCTAACTATGAGACCGAAGATTAACATAGTAACACTAAGAGGAACATTTAGTTTAACGTTTGAATGAAAATAGACCAGCAGAACTATACAAATATTATATATATAAATATTAATATTATATTTCTTGATATTCTTTCAACACAAAGACCGGTAGGCTAAATTTGGACAAGTGTAAATTAAAAATAAAAAGTTAAATGGCTTAAATGCATGGGAGATTTGTATGATACTTCTTTATTTAATGGGAAACCTTTCATTATTTAATGGAAAACTGTTGTTCCATCAGGCATAAGATATCCAAGCAATGTAGGATGTGTGCAGAAAACATTTAACTTCTACAATAGCCTTGATTATGGCCTCTTGCAAGACATTAACAGAATATCAAGTATAGGTGATGCACATTATGCAAAATGGAAGGTTTTGGTCTTGGGAAAAGTTATTTGCAAAATTTAGATACACAAGTGCCTTGTTGACATCAGCTGCAGTTGGGAGGAAACAGTTAAAACCCGCAGTTCATGGAGGCGTCATTGCCCCGTCAAACACGGAAGAACAAAAACAAAACAGGAGCAACAAAGTTTTATGTGTTAGATTTTTTTTAAAGGTTTGTCTGAGGGCGGAGAAATGACGGCGTGATGATAGGAGGCATGAGGAGTGATGTTGTTTTGTGCGAGGAATGATAACTGAGGAACGAGGACTGATGACTGAGGACTGATGACTGAGGAGTGAGGACTGATGACTGAGGACTGATGACTGAGGACTGATGACTGAGGAGTGAGGACTGATGACTGAGGACTGATGACTGAGGACTGATGACTGAGGAGTGAGGACTGATGACTGAGGACTGATGACTGACGAGTGGCGCCGTATTGTGCGATGACTCACGTGTGAGGAGTGAAACAGTATTGCAGGAAGAATGACAGCATTTTCGTGTGAGGACTGAAGGCGTTTCAGAGCACACTCGATACGGTTTACTAGGAGACACAAGAACTGACAATGCTTAGACTGAGGAATGATAGCCAATACTCTGAGGGAGGAGGATGCCCTAAAATGGTTGCCCTATTAATGTCTTTAATGGAATCAGCTGAAGCGTCTAGTTTGGCTTGAAGCTTAACTTAAACTTACTCACCACCATATTCTGACAACACAGCCATTCATACCAAGAGAGCCAAATAAATACTGTTATTGCACTATACGAAAAATGAAATAAAATGAAAAGTATAAATAAATAAATAAACCTCTGCTCTCTCTCTCTCCACTCTCAGCTCTGACAGATAGCACTAGATGTTTTTCCACGTTACTGAGGTGATGAGTGAGTTGTTGAGTGTAAAGATCCAAATAACAGCAGCCTCCTTTTATTGCGTCTGCAGAGTTCCATCTTTCTATCATGGTGCCCAGAGAAGATGAAGCAACTTTTTGGGAGAAACAATCTTGTGACAAAAGTGCATTCATATATTTTGCAATTGGGCAGTAACAGTAAATCAGCATATCAGTTCCTGTGTGTGTGGTGTGTGTGTGTGTGTGTGTGTGTGTGTGTGTGTGTGTGTGTGTGTGTGTGTGTGTGTGTGTGTGTGTGTGTGTGTGTGTGTGTGTGTGTGCGCGTGTGCGTGCGTGTGTGCGTGCGCGCACTCCTGTGTGCAGCCATAAACATCTGGCACGTTAATAGAGCGTCCTCAGAGTGGCACAGCATCGGAGCACAGTGACACAGCACAGTTCCCATTAGTGGCTAAGGTTTATATTGCTGTTGTCCTATTAAATCACGGATTGTGGCTTTAGAGACAGAGAGAGACTCTATAAAAGATCCAATTAAAGAAACATGCTGTAAAACTGATGTTTAACTTGGCTTGTCTGTAGTGCCAAGCCCATCGGTCATCACAGTGCTACAAAACAAATTAGGAGACACTGAGGCTGGTCTCTATCTATAGCACAGATTACAGATAGAACATGTTTTTGATGGTAATTAAGACTCTTAAGAGTAGATTATATTTTGCTCTATTTTGTTATTAACCTCCAGGTATGTTCTGGTTGAAGTGTCAAATTGAAACGTATACACGATTTTGTCCTTAACTCATTGAGTGCCAGCCACTTTTGGAAAACGGATGCTCCCAGTGCCAGCCCTTTCAGAGCGTTTTCAGTGATAACTCAAGACCCACAGAATATTGTGTGATATTACTATGTAAACACCGAACACGCCCAAAGAACGATGAGACTCTCTTGTATCATCAGCAAAAAAAAGTTTATTGATATCATTTTCCGTTCTTTAGTTATCAGCCGGAGAAGATAGGTTGATTTCACCAAAAATAGACGTTTCAAACTAGAAGCTGAGATAATGAGCCTTTTGTGAAATGAAGCATTTCAA
>NC_139624.1:35399617-35437117 GCF_964638095.1 Poromitra crassiceps
AATGGGCGTGGCGGAGTCCCTGAATGCGCCAAAGTGGGCGTGTCGGCGCTAAATACCGGCGTACTCGTATCTTCCAGCCATCTTCCGACCTGGCCTACTTTTAGCGCTTTGCGCTTTTGAAAAGCAGGCCTAAAGCAGGATTCTGTGCACCGGGGACAGGAAAGTGAATGGAGAATACAATATATAGAAAAAAATACTTTAGAATACAATAGAATATAAGATTGCAACCCTTCTCAGGCTTTGGGTGAAGCTGTAATGCAGTTTCATAAATTTAGTTTAGGCTATCATAATAATCCCCATTTATGTGTAATATAGCTCTACGTTTTATTACCCCCCCCCCCCCCCCCGAAATTAGCTAGGCTACTAATATTACTAATATTCCTAATTAATATGTATTATTATTTCATTCAGATAATTGACATTATAGGCATGTACCGTAAAATACCAATTAGAAGCCGACTTCCAAATTGCCGCGGGTCCCATATATAAGCGGGGTCTGGATACATATTTTGTACATAAAAGCAGGTCCCAATTTGACGCCCGGTTAGTTTTTTCAATGTTTTCTTTTTACCTTTGCGACATCCTGTTGAATGCATCTCCCAAACACAACGAAGAAGAAAAATCGGATGAAGAATACGAACAACGAGGAAACGGGAACAACGAGGAAAAAAAACACATGCACGAAACTTGCTGATCAAAATTCGTTTTCCCTCAACATCTGATGATTCTGAAAATTGTGTAGGCATTTCCTGAAGATTTTTATACACTAAAACCGACATCTCTGGTGTAATAATTATTTTGAGAAATGTGCCTATGGTATATTTCCCTGCCAGCGGGCATAGAAGTCCGCTTCTAATTGGTATTTCACCGCTCTTTCACATGTGCGCTACTGAAGAGGGTGCTCCGTGAGTGATGAACAGCGGAGGAGGCAGCGCATGCAACAAATAATCTGCTCACATGATGATCATGTTCTCTCACCTTCAGCGGAGAAAGTTTAGTGGTAAATACCGGTAGGTCACAGTTCAGCTCAAATTTTATTTGATTTCATGTACAGGCCAGAACTGGCATGCAATGTGCTCTGCTGCGCTGAGAGGGAGGCGCGGCTCTCCCCATAGACAAGCAATCGTGTGGGGTGCTGACTGTAGCCAACTCATTAAAATAAATGGTTTAAATAAACAATTTCATACTATTTACAATCTTTGCTGAGCAATATTTTTGTACAAAAATAATTAAAGCAGGTCCCAAACTGCCGCAGGTCCCATATCGAAGCGGGGTCTGGCTACATATTTTGTCAATTAACGCCGGGCTAATAATTGGTATTTTACGGTATTTACATGCTTGCAGTATTTTAACTGCAGTTAGATTGGTTTGAGAAGCATAATAATATGGAATAATAGCCTATATATGGAGATAGACAGACCGGATGAAGGGAGGGGGGGGCGGCGGAGCCCTTGGCTTTGTCTGGTTTTACCGGATTTGTCCAGGAATTGGAGCTTAAAAAGGCAAGCGTGTGTCTCTTCCCTGCAATTCTCCAATGAGCGGACAATGCATAATTTTACGCTTAAAAGGCGTGGTTATAATGGTTGAGGCTGAGTTTAGCGCCGATACCAAGATATCAAGTGCGCCTTTCCACGCCCACTGCTTTGCGCTGCGGCTGGTGCTCGGCCTAGAAACTGCGCCGCTGCAACGATAGAGCCCAGGGGGCCCTATTCTCCCACAGGCCATCGGCGCTATTACGGGCCTTAACCGCAAAAAAACGTGCCTAGCGCCTGTTTCGGGAAAATAGCAATAGGCTTTAGGCTGCCAAATGCGCTTTAGGCCGAATGGGCGTGGCGGAGTCCCTGAATGCGCCAAAGTGGGCGTGTCGGCGCTAAATACCGGCGTACTCTTATCTTCCGACCTGCCGTTAATTTAGCGCCTTGCGCCTTTGAAAAGCAGGCCTATTCAATGGGCCAGTCCGTCCCCTCTCTCCTCTGTCACCCTTCTCTGTGTCACTCTCTCCCTCTGTCCTACTGACAGGAGCAGGCATTGGTGTGCGTTTACCAGTTTATTGTGAAATAAATCCTTCCGCGTTGAGTTACTGTCACAAGCCTGTGTGACAACGCTTCCAGCCTGGGTAAAACAACTCCGTCCGTACCGCTTTGAGGCTGCAGGCAGTCTGACAGGCACAATACGACTGTCTCTCTCTGACTGCCTGTGAATGCCCCAGCATGCAATTGGGTACTAAATTTCGCTACTAAATAGCAACCAAATGAGGCGAAATAGATATAAAAGGTCGATCTAAAATAATGTGTAATGGTAACACAGCCTGCAATTGTAGAACATTTCAATATTGGACCAAATAAATCATCGAAATTAAAACACCACCCTAAGTGAAACATATATGTCCTCCTGGGGCTATATATACCCCTTGTCGAGTTAACGTGATTTAGAGAACTAACAGCGGAACGCGCTTCGGAACGCGCTTCTAATGGCATCTGCTATACTGTGATGTCCCTCCAATAACTTGGCCCTATTTCACATTTAGTTTTACAATAAAAACACATTTATGCAATGACTTGACATAATGTAGGGTATATTTATGTGCATCATCCTTCCTGCAGCAGGCGAGAGAAAATGATATCTTTCTGGACAAACTTTCACCAATCTAATAGGCTATATTTTTCTAGCTGATGCATAGAACATTATTTTCACTTTGATCTTGCTATAGTGTAGCGTATTTACATGCTTGCAGTATTGAAACTGCAGTTAGATTGGTTTGAGAAGCATAATAATATGGAATAATAGCCTATAATGCAGACAGACAGGCTGGATGAAGGGAGGGGGGGGGGGGCAGAGCGTTTGGCTTTCGTCTGGTTTTGCGGGATCACTGGAATTGGAGCTAAAAAGGCAAGCGTGCGATTCGTTTATTGCACTTATCCAATGAGCATGACGGTGCATAATTTTACGCCTAAAAGGCGTGGTTGTAATGCTTTGGGCTGCATCTAGCGCCAGCACGACGATATCAAGTGCGCCTTTCCACGCCCACTGCTTTGATCTGCGCCTGCCGCTCGGCCTAGAAACTGCGCCGATGCAACGATAGGGGCCATGGTGTTTGATAGGGCTGTTGATCAACATTAATGACTCAATGATTACTTTACACAGTGCTGAGATTTCAAGCTTTCCACAACTCCTGTGCTGTCCACTGTGCTACATGCCAAAGCAGCACTATAGACCCGTGTAGGCAAAAACCCGTCAGCCCCGCATTGACAGACAGTGAAAACTGTGTGAAAGCCCCGCTGTCAGGACTGCTCTATGCCCATCTGCAACACACAGTTATATTTTAGTTTTAAAATGCAGTTCTCGGCTTACTACCACAGCTTATCGCCTAGTGATAAGCAATGTTATGCATCGAAATTAACGTTGTTTAATGGGATATGTCTTACAGACCCATACGCACTGGCGCTGTCAATTGGCCAAGCCTATGGCCAGCAATACATATCGTGCATTCCTTTATAACTGGGGATAGCGTAGATAATTATTCTGTAACTTGCAAAGATATATTGTTATGTTGATAATGCACACAACTCAATAATGACATTATGTAACGTTACTTGGTCGTTAACTAACCGAGCGATGTGGCTGAGCAGCCTACAGTTTCAGGCAGCTTACCTGATTATGAAATGAGCACTACAAAGTCGGGCATTTTTAATGATGTCCTCGTTCCAATCAGTTCAACTCAATAATCACATTATTTAACGTTACTTGGTTGTTAACTAACCGAGCGATGTGGCTGCAGCCTACTACAGTTTACCTGATATGAAATGAGCGAGCACTGCAAAGTCGGGCATTTTTAACGATTTCCTCTTTCGGCTTGCAACCAAAGACACTTACGGTTAGCATTAAAAGCAGTATGAGTTGACGGGATTCGGTAAAACTTTAGTCTTTGCTTTGTTGATAGTGTAACAGACTGTTCAGTGTTGTGTTGTGTTCTATTGCGTGTGTGCGAGGCTGTGTATGTTCCCTCGAGTTGCGTAGAACAGGATATGTGGGGAGAATTTGGTGAATTATAACGTTACAGCCTGGCTCTATCGTTTATTATTTTATTAACCAAGTGTGAATAGGCGGACCCGAATACTCTCCTACAATAGCTTTCCGATTCTGGCATCCCACTGTACAACACGAAGACATATCTAGCTCGAATAGTTTTCGGGCGACTGGAAAACTACTTGACAGGGCTGCGCGGAGTCTGTCTTTCTGCCTCCGTCTTGCGCATCTGACGCTGTTTGTTGTCATTGTGACGTAGGCGTATAATTGGTCTATTGTGTAATAAATTACCTCTTCACTAAACATATCTTTGGATCCTTCAACATTGGCTCTTATCTGCTCTAATTTGGTAGTTTACTTGTTTTCTGACTTTGTTATTTTTGTCAAATACAACCGACCATAAACTGGGCTGAACAGCTACTGTCAAGCATTGTTGCAATTACTTGGTCACCAATAGAGATTTATAAAACATTAAAGGATGGCTTTACCGGTAATTAACCCACTTTCTATCATTAATAATCTCTGTAATATAAGCAGTGGGCAGTGATTACCTTCTCTCTCTGTTTTCCTCACAGAGATCTCCCAGAATTCCTCCTCTGGCAAAGTGCTCCGTTCTGAAGCGTTTCACGTTACAACTAGGGCTGTCAAACGATTAATTTTCTTAATCGCGCATCTTTAAAATGCCATTATTTTGCATTTCCAAGCATTTTTTAATTTATATTAATAATGCTTACCAGTCTGTTGTGATTGGGAATCAAATTTATTTTCAATTCAATAGAAGTGTGGAGGAGGTAACAATGTATACAAAATATATCTTGAACAGAAAATAAATGCACAATTGTAAACAGTGCAGTACACGCTCCAGAACCAATACTTCCGGCGGCGGCGCTGTGGAGCAGTCGAAACCCAAAATGACACAGCCGAAGAAGGCTGTGAAGAAAATAAGCGTTATGGTCGGTCCTTAATCGCATTGCGATTAACACGTTAACGCTGACAGCCCTAGTCACAATGCGTCACTACGGAGCTGCGGAAGTTCTGCTGGAGAGGCAGAATCTGCTCCGAGGGCAGCTGTTTATTTTTGAAGTATGCCACATCCACGGAGAATCACATGGAGAGCCTTAACAAGCCTTACTGACTTGCAGCTGGTGGGGGCGGAGTTGTGAGGTAAACAGAGAGAGAATATAAAACTGCCCATGTACTTACAGTATATTTCCGAGATTATATGATGCAAAGTGGGTTGATTACCGGTAAAGCCATCCTTTAACAAAACAGGCTTCAAGACATAAATGAGATTCCACCTTTATACTGATGAGATGCATGGGTCAAACCATGTGGAGTGTTGTTTTTAACATCCAATTCTGACTAACAGAATAAAGGCTTTTAGACTATTAGCTACGGCCGTTGGAAAACGTCAGAATTACTAAGCGATAGATTTATGTTTTGTTGCTTTGTTTTGGAACGTCAATGTTCTGGCAATCATAACACGATGCTTCCTCGACTCTGATTTGCTAAACGGACGGTGACAAATCTGTCTGTCCAGAAAACAGAAATCTGCCGGAAATCAGCACTGCCCAGGCAATGGCCTGAAAATGAATTGAAATGAACGGAGACGTACAGACACAAAGGATGAGTGAATAGCAGAGACGTACAGACACAAAGGATGAGTTAATGAACAGAGATGTACAGACACAAAGGATGAGTTAATGAACAGAGATGTACAGACACAAAGGATGAGTGAGTGAACAGAGACGTACAGACACAAAGGATGAGTGAGTGAACAGAGACGTACAGACACAAAGGATGAGTGAGTGAACAGAGATGTACAGACACAAAGGATGAGTGAGTGAACAGAGACGTACAGACACAAAGGATGAGTTAATGAACAGAGATGTACAGACACAAAGGATGAGTTAATGAACAGAGATGTACAGACACAAAGGATGAGTGAGTGAACAGAGACGTACAGACACAAAGGATGAGTTAATGAACAGAGATGTACAGACACAAAGGATGAGTGAGTGAACAGAGACGTACAGACACAAAGGATGAGTTAATGAACAGAGATGTACAGACACAAAGGATGAGTGAGTGAACAGAGATGTACAGACACAAAGGATGAGTTAATGAACAGAGATATACAGACACAAAGGATGAGTGAGTGAACAGAGACGTACAGACACAAAGGATGAGTGAGTGAACAGAGATGTACAGACACAAAGGATGAGTGAGTAAACAGAGATGTACAGACACAAAGGATGAGTTAATGAACAGAGATGTACAGACACAAAGGATGAGTTAATGAACAGAGATGTACAGACACAAAGGATGAGTGAGTGAACAGAGACGTACAGACACAAAGGAACAGAGACGTACAGACACAAAGGAACAGAGACGTACAGACACAAAGGATGAGTGAGTGAACAGAGATGTACAGACACAAAGGATGAGTGAGTAAACAGAGATGTACAGACACAAAGGATGAGTTAATGAACAGAGATGTACAGACACAAAGGATGAGTGAGTGAACAGAGACGTACAGACACAAAGGAACAGAGACGTACAGACACAAAGGAACAGAGACGTACAGACACAAAGGATGAGTGAGTGAACAGAGACGTACAGACACAAAGGATGAGTGAATGAACAGAGATGTACAGACACAAAGGATGAGTGAATGAACAGAGATGTACAGACACAAAGGATGAGTGAGTGAACAGAGATGTACAGACACAAAGGATGAGTGAATGAACAGAGATGTACAGACACAAAGGATGAGTTAATGAACAGAGACGTACAGACACAAAGGATGAGTTAATGAACAGAGATGTACAGACACAAAGGATGAGTTAATGAACAGAGATGTACAGACACAAAGGATGAGTGAGTGAACAGAGACGTACAGACACAAAGGATGAGTGAATGAACAGAGATGTACAGACACAAAGGATGAGTTAATGAACAGAGACGTACAGACACAAAGGATGAGTTAATGAACAGAGATGTACAGACACAAAGGATGAGTGAGTGAACAGAGACGTACAGACACAAAGGATGAGTGAATGAACAGAGATGTACAGACACAAAGGATGAGTTAATGAACAGAGACGTACAGACACAAAGGATGAGTTAATGAACAGAGATGTACAGACACAAAGGATGAGTTAATGAACAGAGATGTACAGACACAAAGGATGAGTTAATGAACAGAGATGTACAGACACAAAGGATGAGTGAGTGAACAGAGATGTACAGACACAAAGGAGGAGTGAGTGAACAGAGACATACAGACACAAAGGATGAGTTAATGAACAGAGATGTACAGACACAAAGGATGAGTGAGTGAACAGAGACGTACAGACACAAAGGATGAGTTAATGAACAGAGATGTACAGACACAAAGGATGAGTTAATGAACATGACGTACAGACACAAAGGATGAGTTAATGAACAGAGATGTACAGACACAAAGGATGAGTGAGTGAACAGAGACATACAGACACAAAGGATGAGTTAATGAACAGAGATGTACAGACACAAAGGATGAGTGAGTGAACAGAGATGTACAGACACAAAGGATGAGTGAGTGAACAGAGACATACAGACACAAAGGATGAGTGAGTGAACAGAGATGTACAGACACAAAGGATGAGTTAATGAACAGAGATGTACAGACACAAAGGATGAGTGAGTGAACAGAGATGTACAGACACAAAGGATGAGTGAGTGAACAGAGATGTACAGACACAAAGGATGAGTTAATGAACAGAGATGTACAGACACAAAGGATGAGTGAGTGAACAGAGATGTACAGACACAAAGGATGAGTTAATGAACAGAGATGTACAGACACAAAGGATGAGTGAGTGAACAGAGATGTACAGACACAAAGGATGAGTGAGTGAACAGAGATGTACAGACACAAAGGATGAGTGAGTGAACAGAGATGTACAGACACAAAGGATGAGTTAATGAACAGAGATGTACAGACACAAAGGATGAGTGAGTGAACAGAGACGTACAGACACAAAGGAACAGAGATGTACAGACACAAAGGATGAGTGAGTGAACAGAGACGTACAGACACAAAGGAACAGAGATGTACAGACACAAAGGATGAGTTAATGAACAGAGATGTACAGACACAAAGGATGAGTGAGTGAACAGAGATGTACAGACACAAAGGATGAGTGAGTGAACAGAGACATACAGACACAAAGGATGAGTTAATGAACAGAGATGTACAGACACAAAGGATGAGTGAGTGAACAGAGACATACAGACACAAAGGATGAGTTAATGAACAGAGATGTACAGACACAAAGGATGAGTGAGTGAACAGAGATGTACAGACACAAAGGATGAGTTAATGAACAGAGACGTACAGACACAAAGGATGAGTGAGTGAACAGAGATGTACAGACACAAAGGATGAGTGAGTGAACAGAGACATACAGACACAAAGGATGAGTGAGTGAACAGAGATGTACAGACACAAAGGATGAGTTAATGAACAGAGATGTACAGACACAAAGGATGAGTTAATGAACAGAGATGTACAGACACAAAGGATGAGTTAATGAACAGAGATGTACAGACACAAAGGATGAGTTAATGAACAGAGATGTACAGACACAAAGGATGAGTTAATGAACAGAGATGTACAGACACAAAGGATGAGTTAATGAACAGAGATGTACAGACACAAAGGATGAGTTAATGAACAGAGATGTACAGACACAAAGGATGAGTTAATGAACAGAGATGTACAGACACAAAGGATGAGTTAATGAACAGAGATGTACAGACACAAAGGATGAGTGAGTGAACAGAGACGTACAGACACAAAGGATGAGTTAATGAACAGAGACGTACAGACACAAAGGATGAGTTAATGAACAGAGATGTACAGACACAAAGGATGAGTGCGGCCAATGCCTTAGAGTGCCTTGGATCTCCCTTCCGTGATTAGAGGATGTTTTATCCAGAGCACCCAGTCTGACAATCTATGGTGCATTCCGGCATCCTTTGTTTTCCAAGACCCCCCCCCCCCCCCCGTTTGCTTTGTTTTGGTAACATTTATATAACATTCACTCTACTATACAGTACATTATGTGTGGCATTCACTTTACCACTCCAAATAGAAAAGTGACATCACTTTCCATCTGTCCCACCACATACTGTAGGCTGAAGCAAATGGTTTGAGTTAGTGCCTTCGTAGTCAACACGTTGTTTCTATGTAACCCGCATAATGTGAAACAAGTATTTTGAATTGGCTGGGGTCCCAGGGCAAGAATAAATGCATTCCTTGGAGGAGCCAAGTTGATAATTCCCCGTTTGGATAATCCTTTTCTAGCCCACATCAGCACATCGGAAAAGAGGATCCTGGAGCTATAAGTTCAAACACCAAGTTTGGCACTTGAGCTGAAAGAAGTTGTGGAATCCTTTGAAAATAGATTGAAAATGTTAAATCTGGCACTAAAATCAGTACTGAACACCTCTGTAGCCTACAGGTATAGTGAAATTCTGCTTAATTTCCTGGAGACAATGAATACCATAGCAACACATTATTTCAAACCAAAAGGTGACAATGAGCATGCTGTACATGTCCTTACATGAGCCTGGTTCTGGATACATTTAAAATTAGACTAAATGACTCGTGGGCTCTGAGTCGAAAAAGGCTTGAGGTATTTGAAAGGATTTCAAATCCTATTTCAGACTCCAATATCTAAAGAACACATAATCCCAAGCTGCAGTGCAGGGGGTACAAAAAGTACACCATCAGTGATTATGCATGGATCTTAAGCAAGGGAGAAATTGGCAAGGTTTGACTCCACAGGATGCCGACATGTGTTTCTGCTCTTATGCAGTGCTGTAATAAAGGATGATTGGCGTTTTAGCCATACAAACATTGCCTTAAGGCAGACCTGCTTTGGAGGCGGACATAATCTTATAGGTTAAGTTACTGTAAACTTCAGTGGGTGAAGCCACAGACATTTCTCGCAGTGCAATTAATTGCGTGCGGAGAATGAGATACAATTCGTTCCCTCAAAATGAGCCCTCATTTGGTTTATTTGTGCCCACAAGATACCATTTTGTTCCCTCGATTTCCTCTTTATATGCATGGCCAAAATGTGCCCTCGAAATAGTGATATAGTGCTCTCGATATAATACCTGTGTTCTTCGTGAGCTTATAAACAGTCAGTGCGATTATCTTTAAATGTGGCACTGTGTGTTGGAGCAATATTTGGGCAATATACAAAACAGACAATGATATTAGCATACCAAATATACTAGTGTGCACGTTACAGTAAATTGTGGACTTGATATACTCATGGGCTCCGTAATTGTGCATTCATGTGCTATCAGATATATATCGGAATAACAAAATTCCTACTTGGAAATTTCAACAACTCAACAACTTAGTATGACCAGATTGCATTTGAATTTAAGTCAGTAGCGAGAGTGCTAGCCTTCATAGTATTAGTTATCTCTCTCTTACCTTTTTCATAGGACTAAAGTTAGCTTGAAGAGCTGTAGGTCTTTGGCTCCGTCCAAGACTTAACTCAACTTCAACAAACAACATTATTTCTACCTCCATCCAAGAAATGTTCATGGAACTAAAACTCCAATCTGCAAAGTCCTCTCGTCCATCTCTCTTTGTGCTGAATATTGTCAAATGACAGTATATGTTACAGCAGAATTCACCACCTATAATCCAGAAATGACTTACAGTAAAATAAACATGATGTCAGATACTAAGAAAAACAGCATAATTCCAAGGTGTTCTGCCCACTGAGCTGCAGATCGACGCCCTGCACAACATCTAAACTGGTGTGAAACTATCTGCATGATGCACTCTCCTTTCAGAAAGCAGACACAGAGATGAGCCAAGGCAGGAACACAAAGTAGCTTGGATACAAACACTTGGAGACACAGATACAGATGTAGAAAAATAAATAAATAAATAAATAAATAAATAAATAAATAAATAAATAAATAAATAAATAAATAAATAAATAAATAATAAGCAACTCCTTAACTAAGCGCTTAAGCAATTAATGTTTTACACAAGTTCTGGGGTAATTGTGTTATTTATACTGTGGTAGGATGTACTTTGGCTCATCTGCAAAGCATTGTAGAGCACTGTGATCTGACAAAAAAAATCATTGCACAAAGGATGACACACACACACACACACACCTACACACACACACACACACACACACACACACCCACACACACAGACATACACTAACATGCATGCACATGTAACCCACTTCTTGCTGAACGACTGCCACGCTTTGGCTCCATCTCTATGAAGAATTGTTAGGAAAGATCAAGTTTTGCAGCAAGAGTTTTTGTACTAATTTGGTTATACAGAACATCCACAAAATAAGTACCTACAGAATCATTTTGGGATATGGTAAATGGTAAATGGTCTGCATTTATATAGCGCTTTTATCCAAAGCGCTTTACAATGAGTAGATAGTCTACATTCACCCATTCATACACCAATGGCGGCAGGCTGCCACGCAGGGTGCCTACACACCATCGGGAGCAATTTGGGGTTAAGTGTCTTGCCCAAGGACACAACGACAGCAGCTGGGAGGGAGCGGGGATCGAACCGCCAACCCTTGCGTCATTGGCCGACCCGCTCTACCTCCTGAGCTAAAGCCGTCCCAATAGATAGATGCTGGGCATGAATGCAGTCTGTTGCAATGGTTACCACTGTGTATAATGATAAACACAGTAGTCACATACGCTGACTGGACAAAATATTAGGGACACATACTGTTTTTGTGGGCTGCTGCACAATATCAAAATGAATATTTTGCACATTCAGCGTATAAAACACATATAATGGTCATTCACAGGCATCCCATGCTCATGATGAACATAAAAACAAACCACAGCATATAACAGACTCAATAATTCCAATAATATCATCACGCAATGTAATGGTAATTAACACACCAAAGAAACAAAAGTCCTCTACACTGAAAGAACAGAACTCTCGCATTTATTCCAACATCTTTGAGCACTAAACAACTGGTCTGAAAATCTATTTAGAGAAAAGTCCCAGATCCCAGGTAGTCCCAGGTACTTCTTCATATAATGTTGATTGGTTACGTTGCCACTGCCATGCACCGAAGCACAGAAGTAGCCAAGGAGCCAATGATTGTTTTCCAAATGTTTATTTTTTAATTTGTGCAGTGATGAAACCTAGAAGAGAAGGTGCAACAAATACAGATTACCGGTATGTGCAGTCCCCACACACTTGCAGCGATGAAAATTAATCATAATTTTATTTGAATATGATTTTAGCTCCATAAGTTCTCCCATGCAGGGCACGGCCCCTCTCTCGGGGCGAACCCATTCCAGGGTGCCCTGCCCTTCACAAAGAAAAGATAACTTGAAGGATACAGTAAAGTTAGTCTATATTGACAACCACAATACAACATCTAGGCTACTGAGAGGATTAGAGAAGCGTGGCAGGGGGAACTTGGTATTGATTTATCTGACATTATATGGGAAAGGAGTCTGTCTGTGGTATCTCTGCTCACTTAGTAGTAGACACCAGCTGATACAATTTAAAGTTGCTCACCGTCTTCACTACTCCAAGCATAAATTACATAAGATCTTCCCTTCTGTCTCACCGCTGCGTGACAGGTGTCATGTGTCAGAGGGCACGCTATCTCATGCCTTCTGGTTTTGCCCTTCATTAACGAGTTGTTGGGCCAAAATATTTGATTGGTACTCTAAGGCCTACAAAATAACCCTGCAGCCAGAGGCAGAACTCGCTATCTTCGGCTGCTCTGAGTCCTCTCTGAACTTCCCTACAGCTGTGCAGCAATCTCTGACACTGGGGACAACTGTCGCCAAAATACTTATTTTGAAGGAATGGAAGTCCTCTTCACCTTCTTTCCAGGTGTGGCTAATGGACCTGGTCTCTCTAGTACAGATGGAAAGACTGGTTCCTGAGAACAAACTCATTTGGAAAGTTCTCAACTATATGGGATCCGTTTTTAACCTACTTTGATTAGGTTAAGAATGACTAGTGACTGAGGTTAGGGGTAATTGACAGCTTGCCCAGCTGATTTCCCACAGACCCCTTGTATGAAATCCCATATGCAATATCTCTTACAAGCACATAAGCACCTATGCGGCGGGTAGCTCCACGTTACAATGTTAAATGTCAAAGATGTTTTTTGTTTGTTTTTGTTTTGATATGATTGTTGTTGTTTTTTACTTTTTATTATTATTACTTCTTTTCCTGTGTCTGAGCCTGTTTGTCTTGTATGTTTACCATTCTATAAAACTTTTTAAAATAAAATATATATTAAAAAAAGTTAGTCTATGTTGCTGGTAACTAATATTAGCAACTGACCCGTTATATATATCAAATATCTTGGGTTTATAAA
Source organism: Poromitra crassiceps (assembly GCF_964638095.1). Taxonomy (NCBI): domain Eukaryota; kingdom Metazoa; phylum Chordata; class Actinopteri; order Beryciformes; family Melamphaidae; genus Poromitra; species Poromitra crassiceps. The sequence continues at coordinate 35,413,066 of NC_139624.1, forward strand.
CAAATATATCAAATACCAATTTTAGGCTACATGGATTGAAGCAGTGCTTAGCTACAGGGGGATACAACAATGTGATTATAAAATGCCTGAGTGTGAATGGGCTTACCATCCTAAAAATATATATCATTGTTTGTGCCAACATGCAAAGACCCCAGAACATTGACATCTGAAAGTAGACGATTGTTTGCATGCTCGCTTATACGGGGGAGACTCTGGAGATGATGTGCCATGGGTACACTTTTTTGGGTGTGTGTGACCAAACTCATGCAACACATGCGCTTAGCCATTGTGACATGACTGATGATTTCACGTCTATGTGAGTGTGAAGGCGTAAAATACATAAAATATCGCTGTAGCGCCCCTCATGGGCACATCCTATCCCATTCTATTGTTTTAATAAGCTCTTTCAAAAAACCCAGAAAGTAGAAACTGAATCTCCTAATGTTTGCTTATTGCCAGAACTCGTTATGTTGCACAGTCTTATGTCTAGAAGTGTTGGCTTCAGTTCAACAGAAAGTCCCAGAAGCGGCTTGACTTCTAATGAGTTTTGCATGAATACGTCTACGTCTGGGGAATTCTTTCAGCCACTGAAAACACTGTACTTCCCTGGACTGATGTGAGCTTGGTGAGGGAAATTTCCGGTGGTGGATAACTTGTCCCAGTGTGCCGGTGACCTCTCTCTGCACTCCCCATGGGGAGAAGGTCTATGTAGCCTCTGGCAATACGGCCTTCAGTCAAGCTTTTACAGTAGTCCAAGTGTACAGAGGCAGGCCTGTGAGCAGTAGGTGCTGGTTCAAATCCTGAGGCCAGTTGGGAAAATCCAGGTGGGGGCATTGAGTGAAATACTGCGGACATAGATAGTGAACTGGGGGATGACGGGGTGTAGGCTACTGCTGATAATTCCCTGGGGAGCATTTATGTAATCGTCCCTCCTCTCAGTACTCCCCAGTGAATTTATTCTTGTTCAGCATTTTGGTGGAGATATTTGAAGAATATCTCAGCAGCACAGACAGAAAAGAAACAGATATAACCTATTCTCCCAGGACTATTTTTGATTATCCATTTAGGAAAACAACTATGCAGTATTCAGTGTAACAGCAACAATCCCACTTAGCTGCTAGTCACGGCATACACGTGTTCAAGCTGATAGTTTTTAATGATCCACTCCAGAGTCCGTTGTAAGGTTGGGAAAAACTCAAAACAACTTTTATTCCACTTCCAAGTGTCACAGGTTATATTCCACTGTTCTTGCCTTTGCTGGATAATTTCAAACTAATCAAAAAGACACGGTATAAAAACCGTGTGTCTCCACAGCTAGTCTCTGCCTCTACTGAACAGAATTCACTCTACAACAGCTTAGCTGAGGGTGCGTGTACAATTCTCTTAAAGTGACAGTACATGATTGCCAAAATAAATGAAAAGCCTAATCTAGACGTACAATATGGAACTTGAAGTTAAATTTGAAGGAAAAACGTACTTATTAATAATGATTTGCTTAGTTTTAATATTCTAAAGGTCAAAATGTATAATCAGAATGTGCATTTACTAGGACTATAACAGAAATATAGGAAAACTATAAGAAAAATAACAAGCCAATCTTTGCCTCATACATAACCGGCCCCTAATTGTTCTCTAGACTTAGAAACAATTACCAACATAAACAAAGAGCCACAGGTTAAATAAAGTCTTTGAACTATTTTGTGTCTTGTCATCTTTCTTCTTCATACTGCCTCCAGAAGAAGACAGACCTTGGTGATGGGTCTGTCCAGCTCGCTAGTCTTAGTCTTTACACGAACCCGGCGAACAAGTCCGTGTTCATCTGGCAGCGACTGGATGATCTTGCCCATGAGCCACGAGTTTCTTGGGGCAGTCTCGTCCACAAGCAAAACAATGTCCCCAGGTACAAAGTTTCTCGACTTGCGCGACCACTTCTGTCGTATTTGGAGCTCTGGCAAATACTCTCTCATCCAGCGTTTCCAAAAAAGGTCCCCCATATACTGGACCTGCCTCCACCTTCGGCGTGCATAGAGGTCCTGTGTTTGGAACAGTCCTGGAGGCAGAGATGGCTTAGTCCTTAGTTGGAGGAGGTGGTTCGGGGTGAGTGCCTCTAGGTCGTTCGGGTCACTGGAGGATGTGGTAATGGGCCGACTGTTAATGATGGCCTCAGCTTCACACAGAAATGTTTGAAGGCTCTCATCATCCAGACTCTGTGTCTTTAGGGTGACATTGAGGATTTTTCTGGTGGACCTGATTAAACGTTCCCATACCCCTCCGTGGTGAGAGGCGGTTGGGGGGTTGAACATCCACTTAATTCCTCGTTGAAGCAAGGTGTCCTCGATTCTGGACGTGTTCCACTCCTGGATAGCTTTCTTGAGCTCTCGCTCTGCCCCGACAAAATTGGTCCCGTTATCAGAACGTAGCTCTACAACCTGGCCTCTTCTTGCAATGAATCGGCGAAGAGCGTTAATGAAGGAGTCTGTGTCCAAGGATGCCGCTACTTCTAAGTGGACAGCTCGAATGGCTAAGCAGGTAAAGATAACGCCATACCTCTTCACAGTAGCTCTTCCACGCTTGGCTTCGAAAGGACCAAAATAATCCACTCCAGTTCTGGTGAAGGGCGGGTCATCTGGTAAGACCCTGTTTTGTGGAAGATCTGCCATTTGTTGTTGTCCAGCAACACCATGTAGTCGCCGACACACAAGGCATTTCGACAGGACTCTTCGGATTGTCGCATTAGCTTTGGGGATCCAGTATTTTAGACGCAACTTGGATAAGACATGGTTGCGCCCATTGTGACCTACTTCTTTGTGGATCTCCTGCAGGATGAGCTCTGATACCCTAAGGTCTTTAGCCAGGATAGCAGGGTGTTTGGATTCTTCTGGCATAGCTGATCGACTGAGCCTTCCTCCGACTCTAAGAATTCCATCTTGAAGAACCGGATTGAGCTTGTATAGGTGGCTGCTCCTTTTGACAGTCTCACCTCTCTGTAGTGTGTTGATCTCTTCTTGGAATTTCTTTCTCTGGCAGTGGCGTATAATCTTCAGTTCAGCTTCTTTTAGATTCTCCACTGTGAGGGTTCCTTTGCTGAGGCTTGTTTTGTAGCTTGCCATGACTTTGTGAAGCTGCAGTCTTTGCTGATCCTCGGCAGCGCCAGACAGTGCAATGACTGCACTCTGCTCCTTTCTCTTCTTAGCCAGGCACAGCAATGTGTCCTTTACCTTTAGGATCCATGCCACTGCTTTCTTAAGGCGCATCCATGAGGAGTAGTGATTTATCAGTTGCTCCATTGCATCCGTCTTTTCTTCTACTGCAAGAGCATTGATTGTGGCATTTTTCTTGATCTCAGGATCTGCTGTTGTGAGGTCTTCCAGATGATCAGGTATCTCTGGCCAGCAGTTAGTCGACTTGTTGAGAAAGTCTGGTCCAGAGATCCAGGTTTGATTCTGCACAAAAGTGTCCACCTTCTGTCCTCTTGATGCATAATCAGCAGGGTTAAGGTGTGTGCTGACATGCCTCCATTGAGATACCGCAGATACTTTCAGAATTTCCGCTACTCTATTGGCTACGAAAGTGCGGAACCGTGTCATCTCATTGTTAATGTACTTTAGTACAGCCGTACTGTCTGTCCAAAACACTGAGTCCACCAGCTGCAGCTGCAGTTCTCTCCTCAACATCTTGTCCATGCGCCCAGCCATGGTTGCTGCTGTTAATTCCAAGCGTGGGATGGTGGTGTGTTTGAGTGGGGCAACCCTCGCCTTTCCCATGACGAAGCTGCAATGGACTTGATTGCTGCTGTTCTGTTGGACTAAGTATGTCACCGTGCCATAGCCCTCCTCACTAGCATCACAGAAGTGGTGCAACTGTGCAAATGTTGGCTCTCCAAAATGTGCTGGCTTGAGACATCGGTCAACTCCAAAGTCACTGAGCAGCTGCAAACCCTTCATCCAATCAAACCACTGCTGAGCAAGATGATTTGGGACTATGTCATCCCAGCTGAGCTTTAGCCGGCAGAGCTCTTGCAAGATCATTTTTGCTGGTAGAACCACTGGGGCCAAGATTCCCAGTGGATCATAGATGGAACTCACCATGGAGAGGATGTTCCTTCTGGTGGGAGGTTTGTCTTGGATGACAATTCTGAACTTGAAGCGGTCGGACTCGACACACCACTGTACTCCCAAAGCTCTCTCCATGGGGAGTAAATCTTGATCCAGGTCCAGGTCCTTTACTTCTTTCGCCCTGTCCTTTTCGGGTATGGCTGCCAACACCACTCGACTGTTGCTAATCCACTTCGTTAACCTGAAGCCCCCTTTTTGACAGATAGCTTTCAGATTGTGGCACAGCAACACAGCTTCTTCCTCTGAGCTGACGGACTTAAGGCAGTCATCAACGTAGAAGTTGTGCAATACTGTGTTGACCACTGTAGCGTCAAACAGATTCCTGTTGTCTTCAGCACAACATCTGAGGGCGTAGCTAGCACAGCTCGGCGATGAAGTAGCACCAAATAGGTGCACAACCATCCTGAATTCCACCAGAGCCTTGTTGATGTCCCCGTCTGGCCACCATAGAAACCTGAGTAGGTCAGCGTCTTCTGGTGGGACCTTTACCTGGTGGAACATGGCTTCCACATCAGCTATGGTAGCCACAGGTTCTTGGCGGAATCTTGTGATGACTCCAATCAAGGTACTGGTGAGGTCTGGCCCTTGAAGGAGTTGCTCGTTCAGTGTGGCACCCTGATAAGATGCGCCACAATCAAATACGACACGTATCTTGTGTTTTTTGGGATGGTACACTCCATGATGGGGAATGTACCAAACCTTTCCATCGTTGCGGCTGAGGTCTTCATCAGGAACCTTCACTGCGTAGCCTTTGGTGATCATATCACTCATGAAGGTGATGTAGTCCTCACAAAATGAGGGGTTCTTGAGAAGCTTTTTCCTTAAGTTCAAGGCACGCTGCTCTGCTACCATGCGGTTGTTGGGCATTTGAAGCTCTTTGTTCTTCAGCGGTAAGCCAATACAGTAATGCCCCTCTACCAGCCTGGCAGATTGTGACACACTGTCCATGAATTGGAGGTCTGCTCTGGACATCTCCAGCTGTTCATCTTGGCTACCTTCTGGGAAGTCGTATTTGAACTGTTGGTTCCACAGTTGATCCAGTTTGGCTACAGTTATTCTATTTGCCGTGATGTACGCCAGTCCATCACCTCTTGCTTCGCAGTTGCCCTCCCTCAATGGTCCATTCACTGTCCATCCAAGGACAGTTCTTACGGCGTAAGGCCCATCATTTACACTCCTGATGACCTCCTCTGGCTCCATTGCCTTTGGCACATTAGTTCCGATCAGCAGACCTATTTCTGCGTTGATGTGAGGGACTTGCACTCGTTCCAGATGAGGCCACCTGTCCACGTCTTCCTGTAGTGGAATGTTCCTTTTATTAGCTGGGATAGTCTTTTGAGAAAAGACTTCTTTCAAATCTATAAAGTCACAGCCTTCTAGACCGCTCACCTCTAAGCCTGTTACAACATGGCTGCTAACAGTCTTTTGTTCTCCCATGGTTGTTAGGAGGATGTCGATCTTCCTGCCACGTAGATTGAGCTCATTCATCAGCCCTTCAGTGCAAAAAGTGGCGGTACTGCCTGGATCCAAGAAAGCGTATGAAGTAACCACTTTGTTGCCCTTCTTTGCTTTTACTTGGACCGGAACGATGGCAAGGATACTGTCTGTGTCACCGGCCCCGGTGCCGGAACATACTTTATTTGTGGTGTCCACAAACCCACTGAGCACAGACTGCTTCTCACCACTCTCTGATGATTCTTCTTTATGTGTATTATTGTCTTTGCTCTTAAAATGCAACACAGCAGGATGAGTTAATGAGCAGACTTCGCACTTTAATTTCTCCTCACAGAACTTGCTCATGTGCCCCTGTTTCAAGCAACTGAAGCATAGTCCTTTCCCACGGAGAAAGTCTATCTTCTCTTTGTGAAGGGATTTTCTCATTTTCTTGCATTGCACCATGCTGTGTTCACCCTGACAAAAGAGACAGGGCTTGGTGAAAGCGCTGACCGAACTGGCAGGACCCTTCTTACTTGGCTTTGGATCTGTGCTGATGCTTGCTTGGGTGTTCACTGGAGTTGCGGTGGTGGTGAAAATCGTCTTACCGCTCTTCCTCTCTGACATGAGGTTCACTGGTGACTTAGCATGCACCTTGCTGTTGTCCTTTATATCTCCAAAAACAGGGTGTAGCGCAACCTTAGCCTGTTTATTGATAAACATGACAAGGTCTTTAAACCTGGGTCTCCGAGCTTGTTTCTCTTGAATGTCAAATGCGATGTTCCTCCACTTTTCCCTCAGCTTGTATGGAAGCTTATTAGCGATGGCACGCATGTTGGATACATTATCAAACTCCTCCATATACTCTACGTCTGTCATTGCATTGCTGCAGCTGGTGAGGAAAAGACCGAACGCATCGAGAGCTTCACCATCATCTGCCTTGATTGTAGACCAATTTAAAGCCTTGTTTATGTATGCTACAGAGATCCTATATTCATTTCCAAAGTGCTCCTTCAAGAGTATTTTTGCCTCACGGTAACCTTGGTCTGGATCCATGTGTAGACAACTCCGTATTAACTCTCGGGGCTGCCCGCTGGTGTATTGCTCCATAAAATAGAGACGATCCTTGTTGCTCTCTGTTTTATTCTCCACACCATGCTCGAACGCTCTGATAAAGAGTCTATATTCCATAGGATCTCCTTTGAAGACGGGAATGTGTTGAGGTGGTAGAGTAGAAAGACTTTGTTGCTTTACAAGGAATTCTGTAATATCATTTTGGCGTTGCATTACAGTGAACAAGGTCTCTGGGCTTGCTGAGCTTTCGGTTTGAGCAAAACCATGGTTACCTATATCACCTGTAGCGGAGTGATTTGGCTGAGCAGGATTATTGGAGAGTGGCATTGGGTTATTTCCATTACTTGTGTTCCCTTGATGCTCAGCGTCCACTCTATGGCTTGGCACGAATGAGACGTGATGACTATGAACTTCCTGTAACACAGCTGATCGACTCTCAGGTGACTCATGTGGGTCCTCATTTTGGGCAGCATTTGATACTTCAAACTCATGCAAAACCTTGAGCTTAGCATCTGTAGCCGCTAGAGCAGTCTGAATTTCAAGCTCTTCCTTCTCAGCCTTAAGTTTAGCTTCTTGCTGCTCCAAAGCTTGTCTTTGCTTCAGACCTTCTGCCTGTGCCATAAGTGCAGCCTTTTCCAATTCTGCTTTCAGGCGTGCAGAAGAAGCAGCAGAGGTTATACTCCTTACAGAGCTTGACTTAGATTTTCTGGACTTCCTAGACACTGCTGATATGCTGTCTGAAGGGTGAATGTTTTCATTGACTTTCCTTGCTTCCTCCATGCGTTTATGGACATTGTCTATCCAAGTACCAATTTGCTCACCGAAGTCATTAAATGAACTTGCCTTTGGTTCAAACCAACCCTGTTGATCATTGTTCATGTCTTCCTCGGACTGAATCTGCTGCATTAGCCCTTTAACAGAGAGATTTAGGTCACAAAATTCTCCAAAGAGCAGATTGAAATCAGCTGCCAACTTTGTCTTGATCACCTCCAAATTGCCATCATCATCCATCAAATGAAGCATTTCATTCTTTTTCCCTGTAAGTTGGCCCAACTTAGCTTTTCTTGAAGCGATTTTATTTTGCAGTGTATCCTCCATAGCTCTGGGTGTAAGTCTCACTTTCCGTTTTTCCAGTGTGGTTTTATCCTTCTCTGCCATCACAGTCTGGGATTAGCCGTTTCAACTTGCTAGCCACTGTTGTATTTCCAGCTCACACACAAAGGACGGCCATTAGCGAGTCGTTAGCGAGTCGTTAGCGTGTCGTTAGCGGGTCTTTGACGCTAATTAGCATGACAAGACATCGTCAATATCATCCACTTACATGAGCTGCTGTCGAGGGTTATTCCTGTTTGGCAAATCCTTTCATGTAGTTCCACATCCAATGGCTGCAATTTACTTTCCAATCCACTGGCACTGACCACGAGGAGCAGGTTTTTATACTAATGTAACAGCAACAATCCCACTTAGCTGCTAGTCACGGCATACACGTGTTCAAGCTGATAGTTTTTAATGATCCACTCCAGAGTCCGTTGTAAGGTTGGGAAAAACTCAAAACAACTTTTATTCCACTTCCAAGTGTCACAGGTTATATTCCACTGTTCTTGCCTTTGCTGGATAATTTCAAACTAATCAAAAAGACACGGTATAAAAACCGTGTGTCTCCACAGCTAGTCTCTGCCTCTACTGAACAGAATTCACTCTACAACAGCTTAGCTGAGGGTGCGTGTACAATTCTCTTAAAGTGACAGTACATGATTGCCAAAATAAATGAAAAGCCTAATCTAGACGTACAATATGGAACTTGAAGTTAAATTTGAAGGAAAAACGTACTTATTAATAATGATTTGCTTAGTTTTAATATTCTAAAGGTCAAAATGTATAATCAGAATGTGCATTTACTAGGACTATAACAGAAATATAGGAAAACTATAAGAAAAATAACAAGCCAATCTTTGCCTCATACATTCAGTATTCAAGCCAACAGCCTTCAGGTCATATGCTTGAAGCATATGATGTATGAGAAGCATAATGCTTCTCATACATCAATGTTACAATCCTTAAATAGGAGGGCACTGGAGCACACGGTTCATATTTTAAAGTCTTTATAATTTGGTGCAGATCAACACACCTTGACGTTTCGTCAGCCGAGTGTCTTCTTCAGAGTGACAAGGCATTGGATTCACAGTGTTAGAGCAGGGGAGGAGTAAACAATCAATTAGATACAATCAGTGTTGGGGGTAACTCATTACGAAAGTAACATATTACATGTAATATTACTTTTAGCAGTGTTAGGAATGATAGGGAGGGTTATTGTCCCTCTTCTCCTTTCTTCCTTGTTTCCTTTCCTAAACACTTTTGACTGGTTTTCATTGAGAAATGAGGTGTGGTTAAGCTGTGTGTCCAGGTGATGTCATTGAGGTGCGCATGCAGCCACTGGAGCAGATTTATGAATGAACACTGCCCAGGTGTGTGCGCGCGGCAGATTTGAATGAATGCTCAAGACGCCACACCACGCCAGAGGACCGACACACTCACACTCTGTTCTTTGGACTGATACACTTATTTATTGAGAACCAGCTTTTTGTTTTACATTGTAGATCCTTCCAACAACAACTTAAACGGAACTGAAATGACAAAGACGGAGCTCGCCGCTCTGGAGAGCCAAGACAGTGCTGGCGAGGCCTTGTCAGAGGTCCGCTAACGTAGTCAGCTACTACATGACATCAATCTACTACTACGGTAAGCTGACCCACCTCTAGTGACTATTTCGTTTGGAAACCAGTCCTGTGTTTTGTCTGTTTCTGTCTCCTCTTTTCTCCTCTTTAACACACTCCAGGTTAGGACTAGCTTCGATAGCTAAAATGCTAAACACTTCTTGTCCCCTAGACTGCTAGTCCGTAACAGCAGTAACTCAGTAATATAACTTATTACTTGCATGATTTGAGTAATATTATACCAGATACTTTGTCAAGTAACTGAAGTTACAAATTGAGCTACATTTTTTTAAATCAAAGCACATATTTAAATAAAGATACAATAATTTCCAACACATACAGAGATAGAACATCTGTATAAATCAGATTTGTAGGCTGGAACCTCAAATAATATAGTCAAACAATAGATTAAACCTCAATGACAAACACACACAGAAATCAGTAAATTGTCAACTGCAAAAAAAAGAATACACAGCAGGTTGACAGTTGTATGTTTAAAACACATTATGGCTATGAAGTGACATTATAAAAAACAAGAGAGGTTAAGTTCCTCATTTAACCCTCACTGAGTTCAGTTCATGGATCCAGAAACTCTCTTCTGAGTAATCTGTTAACCACATCACCACTTCTGGGGAGATCTTGATTTTTTTCAACACCCCAAAAATGTAATGAGGCCGGTGAACGATGATTAGCTTTGACATAATGGCATGCAATCGCATAATCCATATTGTTGTGTATCGCTGTCTTACAGTATGTTCTGCTATCCTTACTTACACTTAAGGCCATGGCACACCAATCAAACATTCTCAAACAAACACCAACAAACACCAACAGACAATTGTCTGTGAATGTTGGCAGATGTTGGAGATTGTTTGAAAGCATGGCACACCGACCAAACATATTCAGCACAACAGTCCCAAACATGTAAAAAAGAAACACCAGAAAAATAGAAACTGCACTGTGTTACAGCACATAGAAGATGGCTCAGACTGACAAAGTTAGTTATACATCTGTCGAGTAATACAATGATACACCCAGTTTATTTATTTTGTAGCGACAGATGGCCATAAACGCCACACTCACGTGACGCTTCTTGAGAGAGAGGTGAGGTAACTGCATCTTTCTGCAGACTTTATCGAGGGACCTTGAAGGCGTCATGTGACAGGCAACGCTAGTTAAAGCCTGGAGGTCCTGCTGATGGCCGCTGCAACAGTGTTTTCTCTGCTATCAACCTGGTTAATCTCGCTATATTCTTCACCACAGCGGGTCATTACCCACTGTGCACTTAATCGTGCACTAGTTCTGCATAAGCACCTGCAGCTCTCTCCTTATTTTACTGACGTTCTCAGTGATCACACGGCTGTTTACATGTGTTTCTGAACGGCTAGCTAGTTATTAGCATAGCTCGCTGTTAGCCGTCATGGATGTTCTCTCTCTCCCTCATTATGTAACCTTGCTGCGCATAACATTACTTCTTTGCGGGAGTGCATGGGAGAAGTCTCCCGCTAGTGTTGTTGATGCCCAGTGTGATGGCACATGGTTGGCAGAGAAACGTATGTTTGCTGCGTCGCGTGTAACGTTAATTTAGAGGAGGCTCCGTTTCCATGGATACGCGACTGAAAACATGGGAAGTTACCAGACAACAGCGAACAGCGAACAACGCCGGATTGAACAAGTCGAATCCTGGCAAACATGACAGAACATCGCCGAACACGAACAGACAAGGACAGACAGCTATGGCACACCAAACGAACATTTGTCTTTGTTCGTGTTTGTTCGTGTTTGTTTGTGTTTGTTTGAGAATGTTCGTTTGGTGTGCCATGGGCTTAACACTTACACATTTTGTCCGCTGTCCGGTTCCCCCTCCCTTGTAGATCTAACGTTCCGTGTCTCTCTTTTTCTCTGTGAAATCATCTGGCAAGGAAAAGCTAAAGAATCCACAGTGCATAACAGAAAGAATAAGTAATAATATGATTAATGTATCCACCTTGACACCCAGGCTGACAAACTGTGACAGAGCCAGATGAGAAGTTTGAACCCAAACAGTCTGTCCAAACCCTTTCAGTCTCTGCTGTTGACCTACCGCCAGTCTCAACTGAAAGTGTAAGTAGTGTTATCAATCACAGCCATTAGTTACAGTTAAAAATCCAGTCAGTTATTACAACACAGTGAACTCCTTAAATAAACTCTCTAAGATCTCAAAGATCTGCCTTAAATGCATTGCTTCCACTTCTATTCATTCTTTCCATATCCAACCTTCATTTGTCTGTATAGATGCATTCAACTCATTGAAAGAAATATATTTATTAACACACACACACACACACACACACACACACACACACACACACACACACACACACACACACACACACACTCCACAGTATAGTGCACAAGGTGATTTGTAATATTGGTACGATGTGATAATTTAACCCAATGTGACACTGGGGCTGACAGACTGAGTCTGTGACTCAGTTGGATGATACACTTTTATTCCAGAAGCATCTACTTTATCTTCCAGGATGTCTACTGTCTACCCATTAGTCTGGCAAAGTAGACATGGAGCTGGGGATAGGAGAGACAGAGGAGCAGAGAGAGAGAGAAAGCGAGAGAGGGGCGGCATGAGAGAGAAAGAAGCAATGCAGAACAGAAAAAGACAAAAAGGAAGGGATAGAAAGAGAGTGAGATAAGAGGGAAGATTGAAACAGTGAGTAAAAGACAGAGAAAGGTCACATGATATGAATGAGCAATGAGTGTCGGAATAGTTTGAAGGGAAAATTAAATGGAGACAAAGAAGGTTCAGCTGCTGCGTTATTTCACTGTTTCCTGATCTAGAGAGTGATTCATGCTTGGAGTCTTTGAACAATTAACTATCAAGCATGGACTGTATCACTGCTGAGATCCAGATAGGCTGTGTGGGGACGATTCACTGGACAGTGTTTTGATTAACTGGGTCTTAACTCTATAGCCACAGCAGATGGGGATATGGGGTCATCTAGTTTGTCTAAGCTGCATCCGAACGGTGTGTGTGTGTGTGTGTGTGTGTGTGTGTGTGTGTGTGTGTGTGTGTGTGTGTGTGTGTGTGTGTGTGTGTGTGTGTGTGTGTGTGTGTGTGTGTGTGTGTGTGTGTGTGTGTGTGTGTGTGTGTGTGTTTACTTGTGTTTTTCCGATGCATTTCCAATATGTAGTGGATTGTGGCCAGGTAGAGAACCATGGGACTAAGCGAGACAGACAGATAGACGAAGCCAAAGACAAAGAGAAACCGGAGGGAGAGACATTGAGACAAAGCCAGCGAGACGGAGAAACAGATAGGGAGGGACAAGAGATAACTCGAAAAATGTGTTCTGGATCAAACTATGTCCAACCATTACTGTAAGAAAGGCTCTCATCTCCGCCCAGAATATAGTTCATGCAAATTCTCAGTTGTTATTTCTTTCTCAGATATGTTTGTAGCCTAGTTTGCCAAATGTAAATAGCAGACTCTCCTTGTATCTCCTTTTCAAATCCTTTGTATTTAGGACAATCACATTATCATAAATTGAGCAGATATCGAGGATTTACTTGTGTAAAAACAAAAATCAAAAACACAGCTCTCTGAAAAGTTTAAGTCAGCACGCCTTATCAAATGATACAAAGAAATTTGTATTGGCTGCACTATAAGAGTTTTGTAGGTTGTGCTCAATGGGAATATGACACTAAAAATACAAGGCTTCAGGGGCCACTCATGCAAAAAATTCACTCTTTCAAGTTAATGTCAAGCACTGTACATATGCACTAACTGTCAAAATTTTGGAGACGCTCTCAGCAGCGTGATCAGACCTTCCTTCAGACATAATTGGCTGCAGGTGGGGGGGTATATATATATATATATATATATATATATATATAGATATAGATATAGATATAGATATAGATATATATATATATAGATATATAGATATATATAGATATATAGATATAGATTTGGGAGTGCCAGGGCAGCGTTATCTTGGATAACAACATTGGCTCGGAGGTAGGTACATTTTTATTGTGATTGATAGCGTGTATATTGCGTGCAGCCACTTAGCCGGTGTTGCAGTGGCTGAGGGGACCACGCATCCGAGTCTTGCGTTGAGGCTAGGAAGAGAGACAGCAATACGCTTCTAAATGGCTCGTTTTACTTTAAAAAACTCCCAAATGGCACAGTGGACAAGTCAACAGTAGTTTGCACCTTGTGTAAAACGGAATTAAAATATCACCGAAGTAGCCTACATCAAGTTTGAGCTATCACCTAAAAGCAGGCCCGGTTCTACGGGGGTGCAAAAGCATGCATTGCACCCTTATTTTAATTGTCTGCATGCTCAGTTGAAAAGTTTTTTTTTTTTTTTTTTTTTTTTTTTTTAACACATTGAGTGCCATCCATTTTTTCAATCCTGTAGGTAAGTTGTGCCAGGTTTTTTTTTGAGGATTCTGGCTCATTTTACAAGAGCCGAGGATTATTTTCTGTTAAGAATTCGTGAACACCAATCATCTAAAAATAACTAATAGAATGTGTGCTTTCTCTGTCTAAAAGAGTTAGTTTGCAGAGTTAGTAGTTATGTAGATATTAGCCGTTGAGTACAGCATGGTTTCAGAGATTTTCAGAGAGTTTGGAGATAAATGGATTTTTAGAACCACCTCACGTGCCTGTGATTATGGGTGCCCTTGTCTCCCACTCTGTGCGCTCTCTCTCTCTCTCTCTCTCTCTCTCTCTCTCTCTCTCTCCTCTCTCTCTCTCTCTCTCTCTCCTCTCTCTCTCTCGAGAGAGAGAGAGGAGAGAGAGAGAGGGAGAGAGCGAGAGGGAGAGTTGCTTCAACTCCTCCCTCCGTGGGCGTTCTTCTTGGCTGCAGCGGCCGTCACAAGCTTGTCACCAGTCTCAGTGCTTTGCTGCTGTCCTGTGCCTGTGGCTGCGCGGCCGCTGTTTGAGGAAGTCGGGATGGACTCGCTCGCTTCTTGGAGTTTTGGTTGAGAGAAGCTTTTGCGATTCTGGTCATATTTATGCTGCGTGTTTCAAAGTGTGTTCCACCTGTAATCTATTATGTAAATTTGCAATCCCGCATCGCCAGCAATCAGCGCGAAAACGAAAGCGTTTTCCCCCATCCATTTTCATGAGAATGGCTGGGGTGAGAATGGCGTGACAAGTTAAAAAAATGCTTGCCTTCCTCTAGTCAGGAGAGCACTGTCGCCACTTAGTGGTCGGTAAAATAGATTATACACATTCTCTTGCTCCAATAGTGATCTAGAAGACGTAAAAGTTGTTGATTGATGTCCCACCGTCAAAAAAAGAAAATGTTTATGTAAGACGAGATATCTCGGCTCTGGCACTCAAGCGTTGGATTATGTAAGACGAGATATCTCGGCTCTGGCACTCAACGTGTTAATAAATGCTACAGCTGCACACTTACTGTTTAAACTTGAATTATGGTTGTTGTTTTTCTTTGTTCTTTGATGTGATTTTATGGCTTTTTGGCACCTATATGTAACCTTTTAAGGTTGAGATAATTGTATTATCATTATATGGTCCAAATATTTCAGTAAAGCACTTGAAACACTTGAAATATTCTTGCTTGGGTGGTATCATTCTACTTGAAATGATGGTCAAATGCATTATTTTTAGTAAAATAACATGTCAAATTGCCCTTCGGCCGGGCATCTGCACCCCTTCCTATCTAGGATGCACCCCATGTCATCTTGTTCTGGAACCGGCCCTGCCTAAAAGCTAAGCATACCCGAGCAGCTAGTGGCCAGCTAGCAGCCAGCTAGCTAGCGCGAGACTCATCAGTCATTCTTCCTTCAGAGTCTTGGATGCGCGGGTCCTCTGGGAGGTCGGCTCCTATGGCTTCACGCGATATACACGTTATCAATATACACAGTTTCCAATACCGAGCCATTATTCACATGGAAGTGCCAAAGTTTTTAGCTTTTAGGCTGTGTCATTTTGGGTTTCGACTGCTCCACAGCGCCGCCGCCAGAAGTATCGGTTCTGGAGCGTGTACTGCACTGTTTACACTTATGCATTTATTTTCTATTCAAGATATATTTTGTAGACATTGTTACCTCCTGTCTACATTGCACTTCTATTGATTTGAAAATAAATCTCAAATTCAAGATCACAAAGTACATTTATTTGCATTAATTTGATTCCCAATCACGACACACTGGTAAGAATTATTAATATCGAATTAAAAATGCTTTGAAATGCAAAATAATGGCATTTGAAACATGCGATACAAAGATGCGATTAATCGCGATTAAGAAAAGTAATCGTTTGACAGCCCTAATATATATATATATATATATATATATAAATGACATACACGGTTTGCTTTATCTGCTGCTATTTTCCAAATTTTAAATTTTAGAATAATAGTAGAGTTCAAAAGTATCAAATAACCTCAACTGAATGCAGTGACCAAAAAAGTGTTTAACCTTGATGGATAGGCAGAAGCTTTGGAAATGAATTCATACATAGGCATCATCATAGCTGTGTGCTGGGGCAGCAGCATAAAAGCCACGAACAGACAAGCTGCTGAGGAGGGCGGGGTCTGTCCTGGGAACCAGCCTGGAGCCTTTGAGTGTGGAATGTTGTCCAAACTGCTGACCATCATGGCCAACGCCTCTCATCCACTCCATGACACTCTGCATGGCCAGGCAGAGGAGCTCGTTCAGCAAGAGGCTCATTCTGCCCCGGTGCACCACAGAGCGGCACAGGAGGTCCTTCCTACCCACAGCCATCAGACTCTACAATGCCTTCCTGGGCTAACCACCCCCACCACCCGGACTGGCTCACTTATTAGTATTATATTATTTACTTGTGTATATTGGTGTATATAACTATGTTCATTACTGTATTGTGTAATATGTAAATACAGTATGTTACATAAATATGTGTATTTGTCAGATACATTTATGGATGTATATTGCTACTCATGCTATTCATAGTTTATTATTGTGCTTGCTGACAAGCAAGGCACAATCTTGAAGTCCGACATACTTAATATTATTATTATTCTATCTGCCACAAAGTTTGGCGCGTAATAACTCCCACAATTTTTGCGCCACATAGACATGCCAGACCTCAAAATGAGCGGCTCATTGAGGACAGGTGTGCTATGACTTTTCTAAGGGTTTGTGAAAGCGGTTTGGGCGCTATTCGCCATTAAGCGCCATTTTTTTCCCCCATTGACTTGCATGGGGGTTGGAAAAATCTTGCAGTAAATTAGCCAGAAACCATAACAGCTACAGCTACGAAACTTGGTAGGGAGGTGCACAGAGGGGCCTTTTACTATACACGAAAAAATTGCACCAATTGACCAGATGGTGGCGCTATAACAGCCCTCCTTACATTCTGCTCCATAACTTTTGAACCGTAGGGTCTATCATCAAACTTTTTTTTCCCTGGATTCCTTGGGTCCTTCCGCATCTACTCATCTAGGCCACGCCCATTTCCGTCTGACTAGATTTTCCGCCATTTTGAATTTTGTCCAAAACAGTTTTTTTGCGCTTCCTCCTTGAAATTTTGTCCAATCTTCACCAAACCAAAGCACACATCATGTGATGAGTGTCCTGCACAACACTGTTTTGTGGTTTTTGAAAAAAAAATGCACCGTTGCGATATAATCGACTTCCAAAGTTCGGTGGGTGGGGCCTATTTCACAAAGATCGTCCGATGCTAACCAAACTTGGTACAGGTGTGGACGGATGTACTCTGAGCCTATAGGAGAAATATTGTGTTGAAGGTGGGGACTGGGACTTTTCCACTGGGAAACACCCACGTCCCAGGTGTCTGGAACGCAGCATTAGTCCCCCTAATTGCATGGGCAGGGACCTTGCAAGCCAGGCGGTGCATGGCGAGGACAGCAAGCACAATTACATTTTCGGTAGGAAATGTAGACATTCTAGTTTCTTATTCCTATCCCTATTCTTATTTTATTGCTTGTGTGCTGTATTGCTGCTGCAACAAAGGAATTTCCCCTCTGGGATTAATAAAAGTACCTACCTACTACCTACCAATTTCACTATTTATATTTGTCAAAAAAACAAAAAACATTTCATTAACTTAAGCACAAGACTTAAGATGAAAAACATAGTGCATGCTGAAATGATTTGTTAACTATTTTAGATTAGCCTGGTTAAAACCATCCTGAACGTGATCTCACATTCTGTTTCGTTCTACATATCAGTCTGGACTCCAAGCAGCCCAGTCATTTCAGTGGGCAGGAGTAGCCTACTTGCCTTGACAGCCAACTCCTTCAGCCAGTCAGCGTCACCAAATCCAGTCCTTCAGCCAATCAGCATAGGATCCAGTCAAATCCAAGTCCACTCAAACGAATGGCAAAAACATAATTTCCTCAGAGAAACCCGCTGGTATACATAGTGACTCTTGTTCTTGTTTACTTGTTGGTGTTGAGTCTATTTTCTGCAATAACTGCACTTACAGCTGTATAAACTCTACGAACGTTGACATTTAGATTACTGCTTCAGGAGCAGCCATTACTCCTTCTCCAGCGGCCGGCTATGTTGTTAACTACAAGGCATGTCCCTGATTGGCCCGCGTACTTTGTCATTTCTGAAAATGCCCGCCCCGGGCAGGAGGCTAGACAGTCCCGCAAAACGAAACAAATGTGAGTTCACGTGATCGGATGGTTTACCAGGCAAATTTTGAGTGCACCTATTTAACTATGGCAAAAAAATCACAAAAATCGAATTTCTTTGGATTTTTACGTCAAACTTAAACCATGTTTTCTTCATTTAAAACTAAATCTACCGTATGCTTACGTCAGCGTACTATCCAATTTTAACCAATAATATCATGACATCCGACAGCTGTCAGTCAATCTCCAACTTTAAGTAGGAGGAGCCCGGGGGGCTTTTCTGTAATGGCTACAAAAACACATCCTGTCTGTGCCTGTCACACAGTTTAGCAGTCAACAAGTTGAGTATGATCTGAACACACCTACAGAAGCACACAGGCACGCACGCATGCATGCACACACACACACACACTCACACACACACACACACACACACACACACACACACACACACACACACACACACACACACACACACACACAAACTTTGGCAATTGTGCGGTGTGGTGCTGACACTGACACAGAGCTAACGTTAGCTAAGATTCTTTTGCAGGGGGAAAGGGCTCAAACATGTACAGCCTCACTCGCAGGATGAAAGAGTCATCCTCTCCCTCATCTCCACCTCCAGCAGCTTGAGGGGTACGCCTGCCTGCCTGCTCCGGTAACGCGGGAGATGAAGGGGGGGATACGAGTAACGTTAGTCCTCCACAACTGAATGGAGGCTAACGTTGGTGAGGCTAGCATCCAACTAATTGCTGTCAAACTATTTATTTTGGTTTGTTCTGACGCACTTTTCAATGGTCCAATCAAACTCTCCAAAAGTTAGTTCCCGCCTCTCTAGCGGCCTGTTGTCCAATCAATTTCCTTCCAGTCTCTGGTCCCGCCTATACAGCCAGCGTCTCACTCGGAAATATGTCACAATAAGGAAGCTATACTCTGGAAATGCCATTTCAGCTCGACTGTAATCAGGTATGGTAGTGTAAGTGCCGAGCAAAAGGTCATCAAAGTGAATGTAGCTATAAATACAGTAAATGAGAAGAATATCTAATACAAATATTGGATTTGGCAGATAAAGATACATTTGCCTTGTGCTGAAAGACATTGATATTTTGTGCATAGCTTTATTCAAAGATTAATTTGGAAGTTTATATATTATATTGAGGCTGTAAAAATGAATGAAAGGGATGCATTGGGTTCAAACATGAACCTGGCTCTGTAAAGAATGTGTTTGAAGTGTTTTAACAATACACACATCCTTCATCTGCCTACTGGCACACAGCTGGCCTGGCACACAAATAAACACAATCGCTCTCATCCCTGGGTGCACATAAATACACACACAAACCCACATGCGTGCGGGCGTGGGGGCACACACACACACACACACACACATGGGGGTCTCTCGACCGAGTTTCAAGATGGAGACCAGTCACGTTACCTCATAGCACAATAGCAATCAGGTCTCAACATAAGTCAAGTGTGACATCTGTTATGACGTGTGTCTCGTGACTCATCACCCCATCCTCAATAGCCAATCAGCCCCTGTCAATATGACGTCTGTTATGATGTCGCTGCTGAGCCTATGACGTGGCAGTATACAGTATATAGCCATGGTCAGCACGTCATCATCCTCTCCCCGATCATTCACATCAGTGGTGGCTGTACCTGACCTGATCGTCTTCTCTGGAGCTGCGTTTCGGCCCACCCGCATCCAGGGGTGAAAGTGGTTTGAATTTCTTGCAGGAACTATAGGCTACCCAACCTTCATCGTTTCATATTGTTCTCCTCCCACCCCCATCGCCTGTTCTTTCTTCTGAGGAGGGACCTGCTGCTTCTTGTTGAGTCTCCTCTTCCTCCCTCTGGCCCTCAACTGTTTTAATTAAATTAGAATAACATTTACAACTAAATTCATCAACAGTCAAACAGTCTCTGTCTTTGAATTGTCAGAACAGTGGGCAGATAAATTAATGACCAGATTATTAGTAAAATAAAATATCTCAAAATGTATCCTACAATGTGTAGGATACATACAAAATGTTGTACTGTATGCACACAGACTGTGTTCTGAGTAAGCCACTGTCTAGTTTGCTAGTATTAAGCTAACTTCATGTCCATTCTCTGGTCTAAATTAGCATCATCACCTGTATTTGCATCTGAGGGTGGGTTTTCATTTTGCAGAGGCTCTGCCTCTTCCCTCTGGCCCTCAATTTGCTCTCTTCTTCTAACTTTAGCCCATTATCTGCTTCTTTATCTCTCTCCTTCCTCTTAAACATTTGAGTTATTGTTCATTGCATGTATCTGCTCCTTTTGTTCTGAAAACAATGGCAAACATGTTGGGCTCGTTTATTATCCATCCTTGCCCGCTGCCCGGTGCAAATTGCATTAATAAAGTAGGTGCATTTGGTCGCAAAATGTCCGGGAACAATAAATCAAACGCACCTTTATACCACAGTTAGTTCCGGCCGAGTAATTTGATTGGACAAGAGTTGCCTACCGCCATCCATTTCACGTTAACAGCGCTGGCACTTCACTGTGTGTGTAGGCTATCACTCCATTTCACAGCGCTTCGTGTGTATCACTCCATTTCACTGCGCCTCCTCCAGCCTGTTAGCTTAGGCTACTCGCCCCACAATTGCCACAAAGTAAACCCATGCCTTGCGGCACATCGCTGCCTGCCTGCCTCTCAGTGGTTGGAAATATTACCGTTTCTGCTTGCTTGCTTGCTTGCTTGGGAACTACACTCGTGCAATCCTGGTGGAACTGTTTTTGTTGGCGGAGCGGAGGCAAGCCGCAAGCGAGACTAGACTTGACACAGCCCAGTGCAGGCAGCAGCAGCGCAGGCAGCAGCAGCGCATTCAGGAGCTGCGTGCTGGAAGCGCAAATCAGCATACAGAGCACGGATTAAAAACCACTGACAGCCAGGTCTAATACACGGCACAATTTAGAAGCAATTTATGAGAGAGACTGTTGTTTATTAGTAATGTCATAACGTCAGCCATGCATTTCCTTGTTGGAAATTATGGATCGACTGCACTCTGCAACAATCGGATTTTGATTGACAGGCAGCTGCATGTCTTCCCCCAACGGCGTTCAGGCACCGAAAGTCTTACCGGAACTGCGCACCGGACGGTTCCGGCCCACTTTCACCAGTGCCCGCATCCCCAGTCCACCACCAACGTCTTGACTCCTGAAGAATTCCCTGCGGGGGGGATTCTCTATGCTAGACTGAGCAGATGCCCTCCTCTCTCACCAAGAGAAGAGGGTTATCTTACCACGGAGTCATTACCCCAAAATTAGTTGCCATGTTATTTGTGAATAAAGCTTGCTTGTCAAATTTTACCCACTGGTCTCTCATGATTGAAACACACGTAAAAAACAGATAGTTTAAGTTTAGTTTATTGTCATTATACCATCCATCTCTGTGCAAGGCAGAATAAGACAGCGTTTCTCTGGGCTCAAGGTGCAAAGAATTACTCTATGCAAGACAAACACTATAACATTCATGCAACACAGTCTCTCAGCCTGCATACCTAAAATGCAAGTATAATCTAAAGTGCAAGTTAAGTGCACTTTAAAGTCCAAGTTAAAGTGCAAAGTTAAGTGCAAGTACAAATAGTAGTAAAACAAATAGTAGAGTAAGCATGATTCAGTACTTAACTCGGTATGATTGGATCATGTTTTGCTTTTAATTTCCTTTTTTGTAATCTACATGAACAATTCAAGCATCTGGTCACACGTGTGGAAGGTGTGTGTGTGTGTGTGTGTGTGTGTGTGTGTGTGTGTGTGTGTGTGTGTGTGTGTGTGTGTGTGTGTGTGTGTGTGTGTGTGTGTGTGTGTGTGTGTGTGTGTGTGTGCTTCTGTAGGTGTGTGTTCAGATCATACTCAACTTGTTGACTGCTAAAGTGTGTGACAGGCGCAGACAGGATGTGTTTTTGTAGCCATTACAGAAAAGCCCCCCGGGCTCCGGCCCCGCTCCTCCTACTTAAAGCAGTCGCTCGGGTATAAGTGCCCTGAAGCCGTTTGAAGTGTTTGGCAGTAAACAATCCATCTGAGACGATCCAGAGGGGTGGTCCTAATATGGAGCTGTTTCACTCACTGTTGATCAGGAGAAGAGAGGAGAGGAGAGAGGAGAGGGGAGAGAGGAGAGGAGAGGGGAGGATAGGAGAGAGGAGAAGAGAGGAGAGCAGAGAGGAGAAGAGGAGAGGGGATGAGAGGAGAGGAGAGGGGAGGAGAGGAGAGGGGAGGAGAGAGCAGAGAAGAGAAGAGGATAGGAGAGAGGAGAAGAGAGGAGAGCAGAGAGGAGAAGAGGAGAGGGGATGAGAGGAGAGGAGAGGGGAGGAGAGAGCAGAGAAGAGAGGAGAGCAGAGAGGAGAAGAGGAGAGGGGATGAGAGGAGAGGAGAGCAGTGGAAGAGAGGAGAGGAGAGCGGATGAGAGGAGGGGAGAGGGGAGGAGAGGAGAGGGGAGGAGAGAGCAGAGAGCAGAGAAGAGGTTAGGAGAGAGGAGAAGAGAGGAGAGCAGAGAGGAGAAGAGGAGAGGGGATGAGAGGAGAGGAGAGCAGTGGAAGAGAGGACAGGAGAGCGGATGAGAGGAGGGGAGAGGGGAGGAGAGGAGAGGAGGAGCAGGGAAGAGCAGGCAGCAGTATGTTCATTAGCAGGGATTACTGTCCTCCAGCACCATCAATCTATACACAGAACGCCCCTTGCCAGCAGCTGAAACTATGCCTGTGGGAGCCATGCCTGCTGTTTTGTGTCAGAGAGGACAACTGGTTCATGTTAGCGACAAGTAGGAGGGAGTGCAGCCATTGTAGGAATCTCTGATGCATCAGCAGCTTGAGGAGTAAATGTACCGTTTACAGCTATATTAAGCAACTATACAAAGCAACTAGCCTACATATAAGGACTAACTTGACATTGTGCAGCAAATTTGCAGCAAAACATAAAGAAAGAAAAGAAAAACGGCTCTAATATTTTACTGTAATATGTTTTGCTCTTATAATTTAGATTATTTAAAGTATGCCTTAATGGAAAGGCAAAGGCTGTGGAAAGAAATTCATACATGCACATCAACTTCACTATTCCAAGCATTTAAGCACAAGACCTGATCAAATTGGCAAATCAAATTGTTGTGTTGTTCATCATTAATACAAGTTGCAGAAATTATAGAATAGAATAGAATAGAATAGAATAGAATAGAATAGAATAGAATAGAATAGAATAGAATAGGATGCCATGAAGGTGATGCCACCCCTTGCACAAGACCGTAAGCTTCACCACTGACTGTGCATTGATGGAGTCCAGGTGACCAGGGGTCCAGACACTTTACAAAGCCATGTGAATCCCCAGTAAAACCACGGGCATGGGCTTCAACATGGTAACATGTTTGAAGGCCTAATGAGGAGGGAGAGAGACTCACTGAACCAGCCATCAAAGGCAGATGTTGGAAGTGGATCGGGGCTATTTTGGAATGGACCTGCCAAGATTTATCTCCGAGGCTCTCCCTTCTGCACACATGCACACACACACACGCACACACACACACGCACACACGCACACGCACACGCACACGCACACGCACACACACACACAACACACAACACACATTCGTTATTTTCTCTGTCAATCTGTGTATTTCTATGTCCACAAGCACACATGTATACAAACTCCATTCCTTGCTCTCTCCCTCGCTCCACTGTAACGCCAAACCAGACACAGCACTCTCTCTCTTTCTCTCTCACTCTCTCTCTACCTCTCTCTCTCTGTCCTTACACACGTTCATGGTGTGATCCAGCTGAGTGGGTGAAAAGCGAAGGAGAGAGAGAGAGAGAGAGCAACAAGCAGTTGTCAGTAAGTTTGAGGCAGGAAAGCAGAAGCAGGCAGTCAGTGAGTTCATGAAGGCAGTAACTTATAGAGGGTAGAGAACAGTTAGTGAGTAAGTAAGTTAGAGAGAGAGAGAGAGAGAGAGAGAGAGAGAGAGAGCGAGCAACAAGCACTAAGTCATTCATTGCATGCAGTAAATTATAGAGGGCAGGAAACATACAGTGAAGTTAGAAAGAGTGGGAGGGAGAGAGAGAGATTGCAGAAGGCAGTAGTCAATCACTCAGCA
>NC_139624.1:35444617-35567117 GCF_964638095.1 Poromitra crassiceps
ACACACATGCCTACATACACACACACACACACACACACACACACACACACACACACACACACACACACACACACAATAATACATTCATTAGGGATGCTCTATGATATTAACAGCAAATCACATCACCGTGCATCCCTACAAGAAACACTGTCCATTCAAGTTCTGTGGTTGACGCAGTTTGTGCACGCAGTTTGTGCACATTAAATCAAATGATATGTGATTATATTACAACATGCTCATCTTGTAGTCATGATGCCTTCAGGAAACACTTCACCCATGCTTCTTCTCCAAAACTCATGTGTGAATGTGCAGTATAGGCTGTACCTGCATTTACATTGTCACTGTTTTTTTGCAGACTCCTCGCCCTGCATGCTAATGTATATTACCCAACAGCAAGTCCCACACAGAGAAACACCCAAATCTAAGCAGCTATTCAGAGCTTTGTTTTGATTGAGTTCATACTTGTGCTAATGTCTCTTACAGGCCCGTAGACTAACTCTGTAAACTGTTTTGATTGGCAACGCCATTGAAACACTATTACACGCATTACCAGATTAAGATTTTCCATTTGCACGACAGTTGCAAATATTACAGTCATTTTCTGCTGAGTTTATGCTGGTAACTGAATCTCTACCACAACTGCTGATAGGCTAAGAGCGCTTGATTTTCAAACGTTTCAGTTTTACCACTACAATTCACTGTGAAGCGTTTACTGGGAGATATGTGTGATGTAATCCTTTGGGTTACACTGGGCTACTAATGTGGTCTCTATAAAATAAAATAAAATAAAAACACGTAGCCTATCAGAAATGTGAAAGTATTGATTATTGAGCCAGGAACCTGACAATAAAATTTCTAATGACCAGCACCCAATATAAAAACGAAGCGATGTTGCCACTAACAGGGTGAACGTGAAGCATATAAACTTCACGTTACTGTAACACAGAGCGCTTTCACTAGACCGTGAACAAACGGATAAAAATAGCAGCCAAATATGACACTATATAAATTGCTGAAGGATAAACTATGATTGATGAGATGACCTTTTGAATTATGGGTTCACTTTTTCAGTCTGGGGGCCAAATTGGAGATTTTCTTCCGTCTCATCCTTGATTCCAGACCAATGAAAACATACTGTTGCATTGTATACATATTATTATTATGTGATATTATATTTTGGGACCCCTCTGACCTAATTTAATCCAGATCCTTGTTTAAGAAACACTGATTTAAACAACGATAGGACATAGTGGTGGTGGTGGAGTGTGTGTGTGTGTGTGTGTGTGTGTGTGTGTGTGTGTGTGTGTGTGTGTGTGTGTGTGTGTACGTGTGCGTGTGTGTGTGTGTGTGTGTGTGTGTGTGTGTGTGTGTGTGTGTTTTTGTGTGTGTGTGCGTGTGTGTGTGTGTGTGTGCGCGTGTGCGTGTGCGTGCGTGTGTATGGGATGGGGGGCTGTTAAAAATGTACAGTAGTCTGTGTGGCAGTCAGCTTGGTACATTAATACCAATGGGGCGGAGCAGACAGTGGATTTGGAGTATTGCAGTCACATAAGTAGTATAAGCATTACATCAGTGGTTCTCTTGACACTCATTCATCACAATTATTTATTTAGCAACCCAAAATGTTATGGAGTTATTTGGTACAGTATAACAAGACAGGTAAGTAAATGTCTTGTTTTTTGTATTGATAACTCACTACTTTAAAGTGTTTTATTCAGCTCCTTAATTTTCCTGTGACCCATTAGGCCTGGTTTCGAAAAACATTGCATTACATAGTGCTCACACACACACACACACACACACACACACACACACACACGCACGCACGCACACTGGGCAAAACACCCACCAGCTTTTCTTCAAATAGATTCCTCCCACAGGCCAAGCTTACTCTTCCATGGGACGGAAGGGAAAATAAATTGACTACAACATTTAATTTCCAGACAAAGCTATATTTATATTAATTATATTATTAAACCCTATATTATATCATATATATATTTATATTGTGGTTTCAAGGCAGATGAAAATTGTAGAAGAATAAGAAATGCCTCCCAGGAAGTATTTATTTGACCCAAACACTGAGGGCCTTCTGCAGGATGTTTAAGGATACTGGGAGAGCGTTTTACCACAGGACTGGGTTGGGTTGGCAGCTGTGGGTTAGACTGGGGAATAAAACTAGACTGGGATGGCTAATTTGGGCTGGTATGGGCATGGGGTGAACCGCAGGGCTGGGCCGGGCCTTGTTACGGTGGGAGCTGGAATGGATCTGGGGCACTGGAGGCTGACCGTGGCTGGAGGGGACAGGACGTTCCTGCTGAACAGCTGCACTGTAGCGTGGAAACGCTCCGGGCAGCACCGACCAAACGAAAAGTTGAAACTTGGTTTGGAGACGGTTCATTGACTAAATGGGGAAGTGTAAAATGGGAGAATGCTTTTCAAAGGGCAGAGGTCTGAGTCACAAGCTTGTTTCAAATTAATTTGGGGTTTATTTAGAGTTATACACAGGTCTATAAAGCAGTATGATACCAGAGCCTTTCTTTAGAGCAAAACACTGAATGTACAGAAATATCTTTGTCCCTTATTGATTTCCCTTATTAAATCCATAGCAATCACAAAGGAGGCGGTGTAGATATAAAGAGAAGCAGTTGAGTTAGAGACAGCTTTTGAAGCTTTGAGACACAGTAAGACCCACCAGTTCTCACACAAGACAGAACTGACTGAACTGAAATTAGCTGAAACGAAATAGACTCCCATGGGCCCGCTCAGCGGCTCTCCCCATGCGTTCTCCCTCTGAGTCTAGTCTGGTGTTTGCACTGACAGGTCTTGTGTTACAGTAACACGTATCTCTCGTCATCAGGCGCAGTCTGGTGTTTGCACTGGCAGGTCTTGCGTTACAGTAACACGTATCTCTCGTCATCAGGCGCAGTCTGGTGTTTGCACTGACAGGTCTTGTGTTACAGTAACACGTATCTCTCGTCATCAGGCGCAGTCTGGTGTTTGCACTGGCAGGTCTTGCGTTACAGTAACACGTATCTCTCGTCATCAGGCGCAGTCTGGTGTTTGCACTGGCAGGTCTTGCGTTACAGTAACACGTATCTCTCGTCATCAGGCGTAGTCTGGTGTTTGCACTGGCAGGTCTTGTGTTACAGTAACACGTATCTCTCGTCATCAGGCGTAGTCTGGTGTTTGCACTGGCAGGTCTTGTGTTACAGTAACACGTATCTCTCGTCATCAGGCGCAGTCTGGTGTTTGCACTGGCAGGTCTTGTGTTACAGTAACACGTATCTCTCGTCATCAGGCGCAGTCTGGTGTTTGCACTGGCAGGTCTTGTGTTACAGTAACACGTATCTCTCGTCATCAGGCGCAGTCTGGTGTTTGCACTGGCAGGTCTTGTGTTACAGTAACACGTATCTCTCGTCATCAGGCGCAGTCTGGTGTTTGCACTGGCAGGTCTTGCGTTACAGTAACACGTATCTCTCGTCATCAGGCGCAGTCTGGTGTTTGCACTGGCAGGTCTTGCGTTACAGTAACACGTATCTCTCGTCATCAGGCGTAGTCTGGTGTTTGCACTGGCAGGTCTTGCGTTACAGTAACATGTATCTCTCGTCATCAGGCGTAGTCTGGTGTTTGCACTGGCAGGTCTTGCGTTACAGTAACACGTATCTCTCGTCATCAGGCGTAGTCTGGTGTTTGCACTGGCAGGTCTTGCGTTACAGTAACATGTATCTCTCGTCATCAGGCGTAGTCTGGTGTTTGCACTGGCAGGTCTTGCGTTACAGTAACATGTATCTCTCGTCATCAGGCGTAGTCTGGTGTTTGCACTGGCAGGTCTTGTGTTACAGTAACACGTATCTCTCGTCATCAGGCGCAGTCTGGTGTTTGCACTGGCAGGTCTTGTGTTACAGTAACACATATCTCTCATCATCAGGCGCACAATCATGCACTCAGCAAACGTAAAAAAAAAAAAGTGGAGTAACAGCTTGGTAGATGTGAATCGTGCAGTGAAAAGAAATTAACTTTTTACTACATTTGACACGATTGATAGTTTGGCGGTCAGTGTATTCAATGGAGTGTAAAGTGTGCGTCCCCAGAAGCATTCTCAGCTGTTTCTGTCTGTAGCTCGCTAACATACCCAGTCGATTATTCACAATGGAACAGCACCATCTGCATTGACAGGCTTGTTCCACTGTGGGACAGACTGGAAGACTGTAAGAGGGCTGCGGTTTGATACAGTTGGACTGAGTCAGCGTGTGTGCACGCATGCGTGTGTGTGTGTGTGTGTGTGTGTGTGCACAGTGCTTATTGGCAGACCCTCTGGCCTTGCCTAATTGCCTGTGATCACACAAGAGACTCCCATAAACACACGCGCACATGCACACACACACACACACACACATACACACACACACACACGCACACACACACACGCACACACGCACACACACACACACACACACACACACGCACACACACACACATACATACACGCACGCACCAGGCATGGAGTCCAAAACAAGTGGCTATGTGGCAAAAATAGTCACTTGCCATCACTACTACAGACAGTAAAATGTTAATATTTCCACTCTTGGAGGTTTCTTGTTTTGCGGGTGATGAAAGTCTGACAGCATGGCAGTAGAGATGATGAAAGTCTGACAGCATGGCAGTAGAGATGATGAAAGTCTGACAGCATGGCAGTAGAGATGGCAAGACAACCAGGCTGCCCGGAAGTGAGAGAGACAGACACAAAGGCAGGAAGAAAATGCAGCCTGGGGGGACGTCCGAGTAGTGCAGCAGTAGATTCCCTGCCGACATGAGGGTCGCAGGTTTGAGGCCCCGTGTTACCTCCGGCTTGGTCAGGTGTCCATACAGGCACAATTGCCCATGTCTGGGGGTGAGAAGCCAAATTAAGGGTATGTGTCCTCCTGGTCGCTGCACTAGTGCCTCCTCTGGTCAGTTGGAGCGCCTGTTCAGAGGGGCGGGGAACTGGGGGTTTATAGCGTGCCATGATCCTTCTACAATGCTACGTCCTGCTGGTGAAACTCCTCACTGTCAGGTGAAAAGAAGTGGCTGGCAATGGCACATGTATCGGGGGAAGCATGTGCTACCCTACAACTCTCCCCAGATCGGCAGAGGGGGATCTGAAAAAACTTGATAAAAAAAAATAAAAGCAGCCAAGGCATGATGAAATTGCTGAGTTTGAATCCATGTGAACATGACTTTTATTACATTCCATCTCTGCTGCCTTCACTGCCTTTCTGCACTGCATAGGCTCAAATCAAAATAATGCCTACTATGCATATTAATGTCTTCTATCTGCAGACTTGTAGTCAATTTGTCCCCACACCATCGAGAATTTTGCTTTTTTTTAATCAAAGTTATTCTGATTGTGAAACAATAGTTAAAATATAAACCACGTTCTGCTCCAGTTGCACATCACAGGATGGCAGTTGGAGAAGTCTCGCCTCCATACCTCAGATGTATGCTGAGACACATGTTAACACTCACACACACACACACACACACACACACACACACACACACACACACACACACACACACACACACACACACAAATGTAAACTTCCTGTCAGTTGAAACATAGGTAAAAGCATTAATTACGTAATGAAGGAGGCCAAAATGAAAGCAGACAAGGATAGAGTCAGCAAGACAGACAGGAGAGAGAAAGAGAGAGAGGGAGAACATCAGGGTCGACTTAGTGGAGCTAAACATTCAGGGGCCATGATGAGGAGAGAGGAGCACTCTGACCATGTTTTAACCCTCCATGTGTTTGATCATGTTAGCAGATAACAAATGTCTCTCTTTCTCTTCCTTCTTTTTCCCAGTTTCCTCTCCCTCTCTCTCCCACCTTCTCTCACCCTCACTTTCCACCTCGCTCTAATTCTTTCAACATGTGCTGTGTTACTATGCAAGTTGTCAACATGTCCCTATATATAGTCCACCAAGACCAATCCCTGTGCTGTATGTGCGAAAAGGATTCTCTCTCTGTGCACTTTATTTACCTTCCTCCATATTGGATCTTTCCCCTAATAAAGTAGAATCACTCTTTCCTCAACTTAATTTTCTTTGTTACCTCCGCCAAGCAGATTATGTTTCCGGTGCCATTTGTCCGCTGTCTGTCTGTTTGTTTGTTAGCAGGATTAGGGAAGAACTGCTGGGCTGATTTTCATGAAGCTTGGTGGGAGGGTGTCACATGGCCCTAGGAAGAACCCATTACATTTTGGAGCACATCCAATCCGGGTCGGGTCAAGGGAGGGGGGCGGGGCTAGGGAAAAGGGGCAGTAGCTAGGGATAGGATTCATAGGAAGGTCGTAAACCTCGCGTCACCAGGCTCTTCTCGGCGAGAAAGAGCCTGGCTTCCGTTCACAATTGATTTTGTCACCCTACCTGGTTCCGGCCTAGAGCCCGCCCTAGACAGGAAGGGCAGCGTTTCTAGCTCGTCAACTTTTACGTTAACTTGACAATTTGACACAAGTATCAGAACGGCAAACAACAAAACAAAAGATGGACGTACCGAACGAAGTTTTTGAAGAAGTTATTTTAGAAACATTGCGGATTCACAATCTCACATGTTTTAAGCCAATACAGAAGCTTTGAATCAGACAATTAATCGAGGAAAGAGACGCCAAGCTAACGGCAACAAAGACGTTTTTTGGCGCACTGCCTTCCGGTGTTCATTCTGGTTCCGTGGTTTACGCCCCATGACAAAAAGCGGGGTGAAAGATGCCCAGACTAATGAGAGCCACACTAGCCGGTCAAAGTCAAGAGAGAGAGAGACACTTTTACCGCAAAACCACACAGTAAGCGTTTGATTTAGTTTTTAGTTTATTAAATGATAAAACCAATGATAAAAAATTTTGAAAACAATTATAAAAATCATAAAAACATTCAGACCAACTTTATATATATATATATATATATATATATATATATATATATATATATATATATATATATATATATATATATATATGTATATATATATATATATATATATATATATAATATTGTAGCGGGCTGGATTTGTGTGCTACTGTACAGTATTTGTCTATGACTGTCCTGTGCATGTGGGTTACCTTTGGGGTTTGACATGTCTGTGGGGATTTACAGGGTTCTGTGAAGGCAGCATACAGCCAGTGGGTGGGGTGGGAGAGAGGGGCTCACCTGTTATTGGCTGGGGGGAGGGGAGCTGTGGGCGAGAGGGGGACATATATATATATATATATATATATATATATATATATATATATATATATATATATATATATATATATATATATATATATATATATATATATATATATATATACAAACAATATAAAAAATGATAAAAGTGATGAAAACATTCACACCAACTTGATTAAAATATATATAATGAAAACATTCTGATGTTCAGTCTGTCTCTCTCTGGGATGCAGCTCCAAACCTCCAGACAGCTGCTTTGCTTAAACTCCGACGCTGGGACGCTGGTGACTTGATTGTTGCAGCTTGCGCATTTCTCGTTAACGACGAGGAAATGCCAGCTGCAACAATACGCCCTGTCATTCACACCTGAAGCTGTTTCTGCGTCCCTCCTTGCCACTGACCCAATCCCTCCACGAGGCATTGGCGTGTTTGTGTGTTTTGTGTGTTTTTTTGGCATACATTATTAAATAGGTGCACTGAATACCCAGGTATTTGAACTAAAATAAAATAAAAGTCATTTTTGGGTTCAGCTCGACTTTAAGCTAAAAACAAGATCATGTGCACTTTATTAGTCTTGTTTATTTACACTACATCTGCTGCTTTGTGCTACTTACTATGACTGTAGTAGCTTCTAACCTTGGCCATCTGGGAATTAAAACTTAAATACCTACTGTTTCACCAAATAACTGTGAGCTGCTAAATCACCATTAAATGTAAATCTGGATGAATTAAAGTAGTGTCAACAGATTTTAACACCCTTTAACTCTCTCTCTCTCTCTCTCTCTCTCTCTCTCTCTCTATCTCTCTCTCTCTCTCTCTCTCTCTGTCTCTCTCTCTCTGTCTCTCTCTCTCTCTCTCTCTCTCTCTCCAAACATACAGCTGTGACCGGCCTCATACCAACAATCTTCCAAGGCTGACCTGATTACCAAGAGGCCTCCCTCCCCTCTTCTCTTCTCTTCTCTTCTCTTCTCTCCTCTCCTCCCCTCTTCTCTCCTCTGCTCTCCTCTCTTCTCTCCCTCCCCTCCCCTCCCCTCCTCTCCTCTCTTCTCCTCTCCTCTATCATGCGTCTCCTGGCCACCCTCCTCCTCTTGCTACTCCTCCGGTCAGCTGAGGCCCGGCGAGGCCCTCGGTCAGAAGGGCGGGGCGAGGGCCGCGTGCGGGGCAGAGGCAGGGCCGGGGTGGTGAGGCGCCAGGCTCACCAGTGTAAGGAGTACATGGAGGCAGGAGAGAAGTACCTGGACTGCCAAGACAGACAGCTGACCACCGTGATGCAAGACTGGCCCAAAGATATACACCACCTGCTGCTGGCAAGAAATAAGATACAGGTAATTACAGCTATAGCACAGACCATTTGCTGCAGATGGAGCAAAGAGGTAAAGTAGGGCAGACCAACGACACAAACCACCTGCTACTGTCCACCAGATACAAATAACTAGAATGAACAAATTCGGTATTATGGTTTTTAACAGAAGAAAATATCATAAGACCACATCAATGTGCTGATATGATTTAGTGCCTCAAGCCTGTCTCCTGACTCCGACTCTGACCCTAAACTTGGCCAGTTTGTTGATGCTATGAGCATCTGTGCAACATTTACTTGGGGCCTAGATCAAAGAGAGATTTTTCTGTGTGTGTGTGTGTGTGTGTGTGTGTGTGTGTGTGTGTGTGTGTGTGTGTGTGTGTGTGTGTGTGTGTGTGTGTGTGTGTGTGTGTGCGCGCCGCAGGTGTTGAGAGGAACAAAACAAAAGGCTTTGCCAGAAACGTACTAAATAAACTATAGAGATGAATGGGTTGATAACACTGAACAAATATCTGGCAAGAAATTACAATTAAGCTTCCTTTCACCCTTTTTTACTTTTACTTATTTTTGTGTCCTCTTCCTCCGCTCAATGCAGTTTCACAGAGTTGTGTTGATAAACATATGAATGAGGGAAGGAATGAACTCATTGATATCTGGATCTCTCGCCCTATTGGGGTTTTTCAGAAAAACATTGTAATAAAATGTTATGTGTATGCTAGAAGGATAACAAAATGTGGGAGACAGAGTGAAAGAATGAGCGAATTAATTATTTGCATGCATCTCAGGTCAAGTGGACCTTGATGAGCAAGTGAAAAAATGAACGTACAAACAATTGAATGAAGGAATGACTGAATGAAATTAATGAGTGAGAGAGAAAGAAACAAAGAAAGAAAGAAAGAAAGAAACAAACAAAGAAACAAAGAAACAAAAAAACAAGCCAACCTTCCAACCAAACAAACAATTGTTTGTGCATGCAGGTTCTGAGGGACAACATGTTCTCAGCGTTCAGCCAGCTGAAGAGCCTGGACCTGCAGCAGAACGACATCTCCATGGTGGAGGAGCGAGCGTTCAGCGGCCTGGAGCAGCTCACCACCCTGCTGCTGCAGCACAACAGACTGAGGACGGCCTCCGAGGAGGTGCTGCTCCCCCTGCCTCGACTCACCTACCTCCGCCTCTATGACAACCCCTGGAGCTGCAGCTGCCCGCTGGACAGCCTCATCCGCACCCTGCAGGTGCCCAGCAACCGAAACCTGGGTAACTACGCTAAGTGCGCCGAGCCCCACTCGCTGAGGGGCCAGAAGCTGAAGAAGCTGAGTGTGGAGTCGCTGTGCGCCGACGACAACCAGGTGGACCGGAGGCCGGGGGGCGGGGATGGCGGGCAGCCGAACGGGCCAATCAAAGCCAAGCCGGAAGCCACCTCCATGTGCCACACCTACATGTTCCCCAAACCTCTGCTGGACTGCAGCAGCAAAGGTGAGAGACTGTCCACTTCTGTTCTGCTTTGTGCTTTGCAGTGACGTGTTACATAGTCAAGTCAAGACTAGAATGCAGACCTCCAACATGGCCAATAGTTCAGTCTGCTATGATGTGCACATTTTCGATTCCATGCCAACATTTATTGGGTTCTTCCTTTTGCGGTTTGGTATTAAGCGCTATTCTCTGAGAAATCCGTCTCCGTCAGGTCACCCGCACAGCCCAGGGGCGGAAGTTGTCAAAATGCCTCCTTGTGTGTGTGACATCACTGACGTGTGTGTGTGTGTGTGTGTGTGTGTGTGTGTGTGTGTGTGTGTGTGTGTGTGTGTGTGTGTGTGTGTGTGTGCGTGTGTGCGTGTGCGTGTGCGTGTGTGTGTGCGCCCTTATGACATCACTTTTGACATCACATCATCATTAGCTAATTAGCTTAATTAAAAAATCAGGCTCTGTCAGGTCACTGGTGCCCTTTACACCCCCTGAAAGTTTCAGCCCGATCACACTTGAAACGGCGTAGCTGTGGCCGGACACAGAATTGAAACATACAAACAAACATCGCCCACATACTCAATTTTATATCGATAGATAAGAGACAAACTGTCTCTATTCTATTATATTGTACTCAGATCTAATTTGAAGTATGTCTTAAAAGACTCTGGTCGTAACCGACTTCTCAATCTGTTTTCGGTTTTAATGCTGAGTCAGCCTGTGGTAGTGGGCCACAATAAAGACAGGAAAGAGGCACGCATCAGTCTGAAGGGAAGAGAGATAATGGGGAGAGAGAGAGGGAGAGAGAGAGAGAGAGAGAGAGAGAGAGAGAGAGAGAGAGAGAGAGAGAGAGAGAGAGAGAGAGAGAGAGAGAGAGAGAGAGAGAGAGAGAGAGAGAGAGAGAGAGAGAGAGAGAGAGAGAGAGAGAGAGAGAGAGAGCGTGCAGGGGAGGGGAGGGGTAAGGGAAAGAGTGCTTTTCCAATTTATTTTTGCTTGCAACTCCAGTTCCAGTTTTCACATCTGGTTCTCTCTCTCTCATCTTTGTAAAAATGCCACTATCAAACTGGCTGTATCCTCTCCGGTGCTCCATAAAGATTCTGTTTCAAAATTGCTTTTCAAAGACACACTGCAAGTAGAGACGACACATTTCTGCACGCATATCACAGTCTGGGCTGGGGGGTTTACTTTCTTAATTTCCTCTCTCATCTCCCTCTCATCTCCTCTACTCCATCTTTTATCTCGTTCTTTCCCGCAGTGCTAAAACGTGCCTCCTTTGACGTACCACATAGCATCCGCTGAAAAGTCGCCGTGCTGAATGATTGTCTCTGTTTGCGTCACAGATTTAGAGCATCAGCTGAAAAGTCACCATGCTGAATCTGAATGATTGTCTCTGTTTGCGGCACAGATTCAGAGAAAGCTCTACGATTTAAAATGAGTGATTGAAAGCATAAAGGGAGAGCTTATGCCCTCAAGAGAAAGCCATCTCTCAGAGAGCACAGACAAGCCAAAACCACACAATGCTGCATCTGTATTTTTATAGTGGCTCAAGGAAGCGTTTTGCATATTTTCCTAATAATTTTAATTTTTTCGACAGCAACGCTTTTCAATTGCTTCTTTATCTGTAAGGTCTCTGTTTTATCTCTAGGCTGGTTCTCTCATCCATCTCTCCACATCTTTTCCTCTTTCTCTTGCCTGTCATCACTCGCTCCATCTCTCCTTCTTAACGCTGTCCCACCATGAATGTGATTATAAAAGTTGTTTGATATGCTGCCGACATATGGTGATGATGTTTACTTCATATATTCTGTAATGGCTTTCCAACCTGAATTTCCTTCAGGACAACATTATGGTGTTGTACAGTATTGTAGTTTATTACAGTTTATTTCTTTCCACACACTAAACTGTCAAGAGTACAGATTAGAGCATGCTAATGGCATTGCATCAGTATTAGCTAACTTGTTCTCTCATCTGATTATCAAGGTTTGTGTCGGCACAGACACACCATGGAAAGAAGCAGCACAGATGCATTGTATCGTAGGTGCAATGAACTCTGGTTATTGTAGTCCATTGAGGCGAATTCATGGCTTGGACGCATTAGATTCTTTGAAAACTATGTCGACAAGCACTGCCCTCAAAATCAATCAAATACAAAAATGTACCCAGGGATGGGTTGATTTTATTTATTTATTTATTTATCTTCACTTGAGGTGAAATCTCTTTGATGACGGTGAAATGACGTGTCAGCTCAGCAGCAATGTTACATGTGACAATACATACAACATTAGATTAGCAAATAAGTATATAACAGAGTGTGACAAGGTGATCCAGTAAGCTACTGTATGTGGACTTTATTTAAATTTAACAGTGGCAACGAAAAGTGGCAATACATACAACTAAAGCTCATCTAAAACATAACTATCCCAATCCAGTTTTCTGAACTTCACACAGAAGTTAAGGTTTTTTGGGACGATCAGTAATATAATAACTAGATGCCTGAAAAGTGTTTTGGCAAATTTTGGAGGTGACCGGAGCATGTGCCAACTCCGGCCAGACAAACAGACAGCTCTCCAATTATAGTGGTAAGATTGCTGAGATTGTCTGTAATATTGGTGATTCTATTGAAAAATAATAGCTCAGAGCAGCTCATTTAAAAAATAAAATAAAATAATGACGATAACTTTTTTGGGGGGACTGTTTTTCTTAACCTTTATTTGGAGTCTCACTGAGAGCAATGCTCTCGTTTTCACGAGTGCCCTGTTCAACCAACAGTCTGATCTGCACTGAGCAGCTCCACTGGAGTGGTTGGGTTAAGCGCCTTGCTCAAGGGCACCTCAGTGGTGGTAATGAGGGAGGGGCAAGCAACTCTTTTTCACTTTCCCCACCCAGATTTATATTGCCGTTGAGTTCAAAATTCTAAATTGTGAACTATGAATATGAACAGTTCATTTTAAGCTGTGTGACTGAACGTTGAGCTATAGCTCTTCTGTGAACTTGCACAACACTGAGTGGCAGCACTCTGGGTCCGGCTTAACTGGCTTGCCTACTCTTGTTTATTACAGAAAGGGTATGAAACCGATGACCAAAATAGTCATACATTCTGTTATTATGTTACTTATGGTTATTATGTTACTCAAAGACCACTGGGGGTCCCCGGACCTATTCCTCGATCTCTTTCACTCTTTCCAACCCCTAGTCTAAATTTTCCTCTTGTCTCTCTCTCTCTCTCTCTCTCTCTCTCTCTCTCTCTGTGTTCCTCCTCTCTCTATCCTCTGTCCATCCCTCTCTCGCTCCAGTGGTTGAAGGCTGTTCCACTGAGGTGAACCACAGCACATTCCAGTGACTTCAGGCTCCACATGCTTAGACCAGTATTGAGCAGTTAAGCAAAGTTGGTGTGGGTGGATTTTGTAAGGCAACATTTCTCAAAGATAGGACTAGGAGTTATCCTATCAAAATAGGTCTATCGAGGAATTGGTGATGAAGATTTTTGCCTGTAAAGTTCAACATATTCTGTCATTATAAACTTCCCTGTTCCCTACAATGTTCCCTACGATGCTGTTTATATCCTGAAGTTTAGACCGATATGCACCATACAAGTTCAAAACATCTATGTAGCCTATCCTGCAAAACTATGGTCACCAGTGTAGAACTCCTTCCCTTTATGTCCTGCATTAGTCGCCGACAGCACATTTTTCTTTTACATTTTCTTGACTTGAAAAACAACCTTTTTAGAACTTTTTGAACCTATCATATTTCAAAATACAGGGTTGATTTACTTTCCCTTGACAGTCTTTTAGAAAAACAAGCACAACTCAGGCTTAGCTGTCACATAGTGTTAGCATCAAAGTGTGCGACACTGTCAAATGTCTTCAAATCCAGTAAATCACAATATAAACAAAGGCTGTGTTTGAACAAGGGGTGGCACACTGCACCTTATGGAGCGAGCCCTCCAGATCCTGTTCAAGTAGGATGGTAGAACATAGATTTGAAAAGGATCATAGATCATCAACATAAATTTGAGCAGGCAGCAGAAGAGATGTGACTCAACTGTATGGCAAGTTGGCTGGTTGAACACCCCCCCCCCCCCCCCCCCAACACACACACACACACACACACACACACACTCACACGTATACACATCCATCCACCCACACATGCTATTACGTCATGCTCTCCTTGGACTTCCTGGATCGACAGTGGGCAATTAGTCAGCAAAAAAAGAGAATCCTCCATAATGTCAGAGGGAGGGAGCATGAATGAATGAATGAGAGGAGAGAGAGGACACATACCTCCCATCACTCCCACTAACAGTAGGATTTAACAGATTTAACAGATTTAACAGCTCGCTGTGCCAGGCGCCAAGGAGTTTTCCTGCAGCAGTTTGAAGGTCCCGTTTACACTGGGGACTGTACAGCTGTTATGAAACTGATGTTTGAATTGTGGTTCGATTCAGAGTTTCCCTAAGAAGTCTCCGATGCTGGGGTGAAAAGGCTGCTCAAACACCGTGAGAAAAGACCATGGGGGACACTGCAACTTTCCACTGGAACCAATAGCTGTGGTGTTCTTTTAGGCCAGCTGGCAGTTCCTGCTGCTTCCCACTTCACTCCTCTATACATAGCATGTACTATCAAACTTCATCATGGCTTACACTAGAGATTTTTTTTAAATGTAACCCGAACCCTGTCTTTACTGAGCAAAATCTAATGAAAGGAAATTGTCGCTTGAAAAAAATCAGGACCCTAAAGGCCTAAACAGACACGTCCGTCCGCCTCGAATTGGAGCCGTCTCGCCGTCTGCCGGTGCCAGCGAGCCCTACACGCTAGGATGTCACTACACCCTCCCTCCTCAGCAGCCCCCATCAGCCGACGGCGCCCCCCTCCCCACATGACGGCGCTCCACCCGCCGTCATACGGGGAGGGCGGGGCGAGGCTCTGACGGACGAGTCTGTTTAGGCCTTTAGGAAAACACTCTTGTTTTTAGCTTAATGGCAATGCATGTTTGAGTTATCCAGTTATGGATGGAGAAGATGAGGAGCATGCAATCCTTCAATTGAAATGACAACATCAAAATCATCAAAATGTTAGTTACAAGGTTTCACAGGACAACAGTGATATTGAACAATCCGCTCTGTGTATTGAGAGAAAGCTAATCATTGCTACAAATGTGCCATGGCAGGCTACTGTACAGAATCTGTATGTGTGTTAAACTTTGCTTATAAAGGTGCGTTCACACCGAGATATTTATTTTTCGCTCTGTCGTTGATTCAACCCTTTGGAGTCGCTCTGTTTAAATCGCTCATCAACAGGCACACGAAATGACGGACATGTGGGGGATATAACGTTACGCAATGTCATGCTGTTTGTCCACTACGAGCCACCGTCATTGTTTACAAGCTAAAGCCTATCAGCGTGCTCCTAATGCGAGCTCCATTCCGGTAGGACAGACTTCACTTCAACCAGCGGTTTGTTCCAAGCCAGTGTGATCCTTGACTCGCTCTCACACGGCAGCCAATCAGCGTTGAGCGGCGAGCGACTGATGCCAGCGTATTTTCGCTCAAGTTGGGATATTTCATCTCGGGCGACGAGCGTATTTTCTCCCTATCGCTCTGTCTCTGCCGCTCGGACGCCCAGCGATTTTTCTCCCAGGCGAATATACGCTCAATCGCTCGTTTGCATTGACTTTGTATGTAAACTCGACGCCAGCGAAAAACTTTAATAGGTCGGTGTGAACGCACCTTAAGATGTAGCTACACCATGCTACCTGAAAATGTGCCTTGATCAAACCAGGACCTTGTTTATACTCTTTCAGAGTCATGAAGCCGTTTTGGCAGAGACCTTTGATATAGATAGAGACACCCCAACTTCTAGTCACTTCCTGTATCTGTGCCATAGAGGTTTCGCCATTGCCATGCCGCCCTCTTAGTTTCATGCCATTGACAGACAACCAATCACAAGCTGATAACCACGCCCATTTAGGAGACCGGAAGAGTACCATTTATTACAATAGAGAGCCCCAGGAACGAGTCCGGAAATCATCGATGCTAACAGCCCTGGTTCTTCACAGTTTTCGCCTATGGGAGTTTTGAATGGGTTTTTGGCGCGATGCTTCTAATAATCTCTCTGGGCAACGCTGGCTTAATCAAACGCGAACCAGTGTTTAGTAACATCATCTTCACACATGAAGACCACTTTTATGAGTTTTGAAGCTTTTATGTGCCGTTAAAAGGGTGGCTAGCTAGCAAATGGCTAAATGAGACTACAATGTCGACGCGGATATTATACGTCATCACGAGTGAATGCGGAAATTCTTTCTCTCGCAATCAATGCGTGGACGCCTATGCGACACTGTGTGTAGTTCTGGATTAGTTTAGCACAAGCTTTTTACCTCTAGGGCTCGCAGTTACGCTTCAAAACTCATGAAAGTGGTCCTCATGTGTGAAGATTATCCCGCTGAACCTTGGTTCGCGTTTGATTAAACTTGCGTTGCCCACAGACATTATTTGAAGCATCGCGCCAAAAACCCATTCAAAAATCCCATCGACAGAAACAGTGAAGAACCAGGAAGTTCGGGACTTCCGCATTCAGCCTACAAAAATACGTCATCCCTGGGGCTCTCTATTGGTGGAGCCCAGGGCCGTAACCAGGGTTCCGAAATAGGGGAGGTCCAGCACGGGCGCCGCCGGAATTTTTTTTAGGGTTTTTCCCCCCCTTTTTTAGCCATATTTAGAGTAATATATCGTTTTAAATCAACATTAGGATTATACTGTTGTGATGTCATTATTCAGTATATTCTCTTTCATGTCACCA
Source organism: Poromitra crassiceps (assembly GCF_964638095.1). Classification (NCBI taxonomy): domain Eukaryota; kingdom Metazoa; phylum Chordata; class Actinopteri; order Beryciformes; family Melamphaidae; genus Poromitra; species Poromitra crassiceps. The sequence continues at coordinate 35,461,382 of NC_139624.1, forward strand.
CCTGCTCAGCTCTCCTGTCAACATAATTGTAACTAACAAACACAAACTGTTTTAGCCAAATTCATATCAAAATGACACCTACAAACACAGGTACACAACCCAAGCCGTACACAACACACAAAGTCATCATCGATAATAAAAAAAAACATACAGAGGGACATTTATTTATTCCTGATAGGAACGATTGAAAAATAAAATAAAATATATTATGTTGTTTTTAACTTTACACCACCTCTTTTTGTTACTTATTGGGTCATGAAACTGAAACCATGCATATAGCCACCTGCATACCTGACTTCGGAAGCTTGGCAATTGGCATCATGCATGATTAGCCAGTAGCATCCCAACGTGTCACACAGGTAACATTACTTAAGAGACAGACTAGACACTTACTTTCTTGGTTGTTGCTAAAAAATCTGTCAGTGTCACTCACTGTCTGTCGTTCACTCGCTCACTGTCTCGCAGCTCGCTCACCTTCAATTATCTCGCCAGGCAGACAGACAGTCATCACTCACCACCATGCTGCTGCTCTCTCGGAATCAAGTTACCGCGGACGCGGCGTCAGATGACTTCCTGCCTGACCTGCCTTTCGTTTCAAAATAAAAGCGATCCCGTGTTTTTCATGCTTTTCCATGCAGATTGTTTTATTTTTTTCTCTGAAATATTAGGGGAGGTCCGGACCTCCCCGTCCTCATAGCTAGTTACGGCCATGGTGGAGCCTGGAGTGGGGTGTGTCTATCTAATATGAAAGGTCTCTGGCTTCGGTGTACAGACCTTTAGACAGGAAATTAGTCCAGTGCAGGATTCATCACCTCCATCTGCTTGGACTCTGAGTTGAGCAGAGAGGAATTGGGTCCCATATTTTTTATAATTTAGCATGACTTGGCCAAGACTCCCGCAGGATCAGGGAGGACATGTAATCACCGGCACACTCATCTGGTCGTTGTAATAGTGATATTGTATAAACAGGGTTGTCAGTGTGTTTAGAAAATGTTCCACCTCTGCCTTTAAATCTTATGTTCTGTGTGAGTGATGATAGAGGGTTACACGACTGTATTACATACAGCACCAAGATGTTGAGCATCCATTACTTTAATGGGGAAAGCGAGAGCCTGGAGGAACAGGGGAAGTTAGAGGGGATGACAGGTTTTTGCACCTTGCTTGTTAAACGCTAATGAGGGAAAACATCCAGATTCAACCTGGTGGTCATAAGCTCCCTGGGACCCAAATGAGAAATTCAGGCTTTCATCCTTGTACTTATGTTCATTAAAACATATTTCCAGCCCTCTCGTGTAGAGATGCCCATGCAGCCTCAGTTTGAGGCGTGATCAGTAGTGTGGCTGAGGGTAAACACAAGTATGCCACCTCTTTTTAATGGCTGCCACTTATTCCACTACCACTACACCTCTGCTCCTGACTTTTGTATCTAGGAATTGAGGCTCTAGTTGCCTTGTGTAAAATATGGCCAAACTGAGGAAGGAAATGACACTTGGCCTCCATACCATCTCGCTTGTTAAATATTAACAAATTTACTGCTGGCTACTGTACAACAGTAAGAGAGCACTTTATGAAATCATTCACCCTGTCAAGCCGGGGGCATTCGTCCAAACGCACGGTGAACAGCTGACCCTGCGATATCCAAGTGCACACAGTAACAAATTGACTTCTCCCTATTGTCTCTAAACACTAAAAAACATAGGCTGCTCCAAATTGATTTCTAAAGTATTAATGCACACATAAAGTATATCCTGCAGATTTAGCTGTTTATTTTACTTTTTGCAAACGTGAAACATAATATACAATGCAGGACAGCTTCTGAAATATATGGTCAGATAGTAGAGGAAGGAAAGAAAAACAATCAAAAAGAATTGCTGAGGGGCTCAGAAATCTCCCTGGGGATCTCTCTACTGTAAACATGAATCATCAGCAGTGGGAAGCCATACCCTCTGGGGTGGGAAGTGGAGATAAATGTCCAGATAAATGCACTGCAGTCCTCCTAAATCACTGAAGTGGCTCTATCTCTGTAATTTAGACTATGTAAATATAGCAGGCCTATTATTCAACGGCCATGCATTCCCTGCGTTACACCCATGTGTTATACTAATACATAGCCTACTCTACTAATAATGCAGCCTAGCAGACATTTAGACTAGTTTTTACTAGTTATTTACTTTAAATTGCTATAGAAAGTCATTCAAACGTAGCAATTTGACACAAAGCGAGTGCTGTATCATCATGGCGTCACTCAGAAATGCTATCCCTGTACTAATGGTCCAAACGAAATTTACAGCACTGCTATCAGATGAATAATTCAGATCTCCCATTTTTAGTGTCAGATTGCAGCTCATACATTTTTGAAAATATACAGCTGGTTTTCAATGATGCTGGTGTAATGACCACACGTAATCGGAATGTCACACTGCTTAGCCCAAAGAAATACTGTTGATGTATAAATTACCAGCAGTTTTGCTATCATTACATTGGACCACCCATAGAAAAATATGCTGAAAAATGGTACTGTACTACTAATACAGTCTAGTGCTGTGATGATGACCCAAAAACCTTTGCCAGGAAGGATACTGGAAAGTGGAAACAGTGGTATGTACTGTATGTTGGTACCATCAAATACCATGTGTGACCTGCATTGTGTTGACAGTTCTGGCAGCAACCCCTGTTCAGGGCTTGCCCAGGGGTATAGAGCGGGATTCGATCCACCGACCTGCTTCCAATGCGCACGTGCTAACCACTATGCCAATAGAGCTAAGCTCCCTTGGCGGAGCTGGGTAACTGGCCTTTATACTGGGGAGTGAGTTTAACCAACCTACTCGCTATCCACTCGGGACGCACGAGGATTCACAGTCATTCGGTTACACTCACCCCCTAAACTCACTCCATACCCATGGGCATCCAGGTCACAGCACCAATGTACCCTGTGTTGGTTGACAGTTCTAGCAGAAACCCATGTTAAGGGCTTGCCCAGGGCAGGGGTGGAGTGAGATTCGATCTACTGACCTCCCACTTCCAAAGCGCACACGCTAACCACTAGCCTATGCCAAGAGAGCTATGCTCCGTTGGCGGAGCTGCTGGTTAACTGCAGAGTGATTTTAACCAACCTACTCGCAACCACAGTATATGGCCTTTTCACTTTGCTCTTTGACAACTACCCTGTGCGTTAAGAACTGATGCCATAGTTAACATAGGAGAATGCGTAGGCAGACATGTAGAAGTGAGAAGTGGGGGTATTTGGGTGCTGGGCTCCATCCCGCCCCCGCATGACACAACTGCAAAGTGTGTTTTTTGATAGCTGAATCTAAAGTGGACAGATGTTCAAATGCGAGCCAAAGTGATGACTCTAGCAGATCCAGCAGAAACCCAGTCCAAACCCGGTTATGAATGAGTGACCTTCACTTTGTCATGTTTTCATTCTCTCTCCCTCCCCCCCGTCTCTCTCTCTGCATGTTCCTTCACTCAGTGGTCCACTCTGAAGAACCTCTCTCTCTCTGCATGTTCCTTCACTCAGTGGTCCACTCTGAAGAAGCACAGCACAGATGTCAAAATAGGGAAGAGCATGCCACTCTATCTGAAAGTTTTGCACCATTACAAAGATCACAAGATAACCCAAAGACTCGTGCTAAAATGTTCAATAGACTGTTTTCTGACAAAACATTCAACTCCAGGAAGGAACAACATTGTTCAAACAGAGGCTTAAACAGAAATCATCATGGGGCTCTGAGTTAAGGGAGGAGTAAAAAGTACAAGACAAAGATATTTTTTCTCAGGCAAACTCTCGTTTGATAGCAGCCCGATTCATACTACAGATTTAGGGGCAGAGAATGGCATTGTATGAGTGATCTCCTGCTCAGCTTTTTTCCAAACAGAATTTGAACCTAGATCCTTCTAGTCACAATGAGGCCATTTACACCTGGCACTACAGTAACATGCATTTGCTGTGATCAGATTGCAATCGTATAGTGCTTGACCACTTGAAAGTACAGCTGTAAACGCCCCCAAGACACATTAAGGCCGGATTGCGATCTGATCGGCCAAACCACCTGAGGTGGTCAGGGACGCATTGTGACCACATTGAACACAAGTGCTTTATGCTATGGAGCTTGCCTGATGCGATCGCAATCGGATCTCAATGTGGACACTGGACACACAAATTAAATCAGGTTAATGTGGACACGCAGTATCCGATTGCAATCTGATCACAGATCACACAGCATGTTAGTGCCAGGTGTAAATCGCCTCAAAGCCTTGACACTACTGACACCTCTGTATAGACAGCGTGGGCGACTAGCCTCACTTAGTGTCAAATAGAGAAGAACACAGATGCATCTCTCTTGCTCAGCGAGGATTTGTCTTTGGCTCAAGTCTGGTTTGTCACATGGGAGCCTGTGAATTTGAGTCTTGGCTGTGGAATTTCTAGCTGAAGAGCAAGTACTGTCAATGAAAATGCTTTCTCCTTGGACATGATTGTAGATGGACAGGGTAAGACATGGTGGACATGATTGTAGATGGACAGGGTAAGACATGGTGGACATGATTGTAGATGGACAGGGTAAGACATGGTGGACATGATTGTAGATGGACAGGGTCAGACATGGTGGACATGATTGTAGATGGACAGGGTCAGACATGGTGGACATGATTGTAGATGGACAGGGTCAGACATGGTGGGATTCCCTTTAGACTTTATGCTCTCACTATGGGGAGATTGTGGATTTGTAACCTGGGACTTAAAGGGCAACTAAGCCCCCATAACTCTACTTGGAATAAAAATAAAAATAAAGCAAATCAACCCAGTTGATCCGTTCTGTCAGCCCAGCCTGCTGTCTGTTTAATTTAAGACAGTTCTTGGTGATGTCATCGGAACCAAAATCAGCCAATGGGGGCATACCATGGACTGTATGGGCAGACTCAACTGCAAAAGTAGGCGTCAACCCTGGTTCTCTCACTGCATGAAAATTGTACAGTGTGTACAATTCTTACAGTTTACACTCAAATGTGAAGATTTTGCCCAGAATCCTTCACCAACACTACTCAAAAGCCATATACATTGGTTTAAAGCTTTAAAAAAATTGTTTTAGGGTTTAATTCTTTAAGGACTTTCAAAAGTAAATTATTTCATGCCTCTGCTATGTCCCTGCCTTTGTAAATCTCTGCTGCATCAGATGATTACATTTCCTTACATCGGAGAATAGCATCTACATCTGTGTGCATATGTGTGTAAGTCATATTTTGTTATTTGTTGATGATTTTTTGGCACCGTGTCTTTATGACATCTGTAACATCTGCAGCAGTAAATTGCTCTATGTACTGTGTGTGCAGAAAGACTGCAACATATGCAACCTCCATAAGCAAAGTGCCCGTAAGCATTTGTTTGACCGAATGATACATGTAAACACAAAATAAGTGTAACTTTCTATCAAAAATAAACTTTGTTGGATTATATTCCAGTCAGAATTCACAGCCTAAACATCTTTATATCAACTTCCACTCATCTGCAAACACTTTGCAAACTGCTTCCAAAACAATCGTTCCATGCATCAAGGAGACCACCTACGTTTTGAACTAAGCAAATAAAACCCATGTTATATGATCAGTGTTATTGGTGTATAGCAGATGTGGCCACCTATGGCATCTCAAGGAAAAACTACATGACTCTAAATTCTACGTTTTATATTTTTACTAGAATTTAAGTTTTGCATAGTATTTTTCAGATGGCACAAGTGTGATGATAAAATCCATGATGAAACCCATTCAAAACCCCATTTGAATCCAAAAAGCTGAATTTGTTTTAATCCATCAGGTTTTGATCGAACAGCAGCAATTCAGAGCTCCAAATGTCTGGAGTCTGACGCCATCAGAGGACACTTTCTCAAGCACTGTTCTCAATCTGGTTCCTATTCATTGTGTATGGAAAAACTCCAGAATTGTCCACTGAAGATTCAGCAGTACACTGTAGATTCAAGCCTTCCCTCTCCTGTTTCTATAGCTTTGGAACAGATGTGTGCTGACGCTGACAGATCTTGGTTTTAACTGTCCCAACATCGTCCGGATAATAGTATTTCTGAAATGTGCTTAAGCGTGAAAGTTTGACTTGAAACTCATGAGAAGCCTGATTGTTGCTGTGGGAATACATGGGAAGCACTGTTTCATACATTAGAGTCTTCAGAGAGACAGACTGCTACAGCAGGGAAAAACGTCATTGGGCCTGTGTGTGTGTGTGTGTGTGTGTGTGTGTGTGTGTGTGTGTGTGTGTGTGTGTGTGTGCGTGTGCGTGCGTGTGTGCGTGCGTGTGTGTGTGTGTGTGTGTGTGTGCGTGCGCAGACCTGAAATATTGCTACACATGCTATCACAGTTTACTCCCATCTTGATGCACACGACCCACACAACATCTTGAAAATGTATAAAGATGCAGACAACCTGCATTTCTTAAATATTCAGTCCACATTCATTTCTTTATGCATGTCGCCTCTATCTGTAAATGCTATTTGTATGCATATTCCAGATATGCATATTAGCTCAAACCTGTTACTCTGTCAACAAAAATGCTATATCTTTACTTTGTATCTTATTCTCAATATGTTTGTTATAAATGCTGTTTTATCTTCTTATCGTCCTATTCTTTGCTGCTGCGATGGCCCAATTTCCCTATGGCAAGCATTTCAAGTTTAATCTAAATCCAAATGTACTTTTTAATTGGATTTTAAACTGTTTATCTGTCCTGTCCTCTCCTCCTCGCTTCTTCTCTCTCTCTTGCCCGCTCCTTTCGGAGGAGTTGAAGTAAACTCCCACCAGCCTGTTGCTGACCTTGATGAATCCTAATATTTCTCTCTCCTTCTCTTCTCTGTAGAGCTGAAGAACATCCCGTCTGACCTGCCGCCAGACATTGTGAAGATGGATCTGTCTAGTAACAACATCAAGCAGCTCAGGCCCAAACAGTTTGTCTTCGCCAAAGACCTCAAACTGCTCAACCTCAGCAGCAACAACCTCAGCCTCATAGACACAGGTCTGTGACCCCCTAACACACACACACACAGACATCCACGCACGCACGCACGCACACACACACACACACACACACACACAGACATCCACGCACGCACGCGCACACACCAGGGGCGTATGCAGAAATTGAATTATAGGTGGGCCTGGATCAAATTGGGTGGGCCTGGATAGGAAGGGGTGCAGATGGCCGGCCGAAGGCCGGGCCCACTCGGGTGGCCAGCCGCAGGAAAATTGAAAAATTTGACGTGTTATTTTACTAAAAATAATGCATTTGACCATCATTTCAAGTAGAATGATACCACCCAAGCAAGAATATTTCAAGTGTTTCAAGTGCTTTACTGAAATATTTGGACCATATAATGATAATACAATTATCTCAACCTTAACACATTCACTGCCAGCCTTTTTTTTTTTACTGTAGGTAGCTTTTGCCAGAGGGTTTTTTTGAGGATTCTGGCTCATTTTACAAGAGCCAAGGATAATTTTCTGCTTGGAGTTTGTCAACACAAAGTTCACAAAAGTACTAATAGAATGTGTGCTTTCTCTGTCTAAAAGAGTTAGTTTGTAGAGTTAGTAGTTATGTAGATATTAGCCGTTGAGTACAGCATGGTTTCAGCGTCTGAGACAAAAAGCTGAGATAATCGCAGTTTTGTGAAATTCAATATCAAACAGTCACTTTAACCATTTATTTTTGGCATCAGTGAGACATCAGACATAAACAATATAGTTCTGAACAGTAATTTCCTCCATAGCAGCACCCGCACCCCCTCTCCTTACAACTCCTCCCTCCGTGGGCGTGTCTGGTGGATTTCAGCAGCGTTTGTCAGTCACAAGCCAGTCTCTCCTGCCTGTCTGAGCAGTGAGCAGCAGCCTCCGTCTCTGGCGGCCCCTCGTCGGCGAGCGTGGATGTGGCTTAATCCGTTCTTGGATTTTCGGTTGAGAGCTTTGAGGAAGCCTTGTGTGACTCTAGGCTTTATGCTGCGCGCTTCAAAGTGTGCTTTCCACCCAGTCCACCTTTGGAACCCCCCACCGCCGTGCGCCCGTGTGAAAGGTTTTCGCCTACAGTATGAGAATGAGGCTCGTTCGCTTCTGGGTCCTCGGTTGAGCTCAGCTGGAATGCGTGCGTTTCTGGCCAAACAACACTCAATAGTCTGAGCACCGTCGCCACTCAGTGGGTCGGCGGAATGGATTGCACACGCCCGGCGGCTCTAACAGTATAATAGAAGATGCAAAAGGGCCAGATCAACGATCCACCGTCAAAAAAAAAAAAACGATTTTTTTGACGTATCAATACGTCGCTGGCAGTCAACGGTTGGATTCTGCTTGACGTATCAATACGTCGTTGGCAATGAACGTGTTAAAAGGTTACATATAGGTGCCAAATGTTGCATACATGAATGCTTATACTTGTGTGTATACTGTTACTTTATACAGAAATTAGAACCACTGATCCATATACTGCTGTGAGTTTAAAAAATAACAACACTGAGGCTGCTTCAAGTTTGAACAAGACGCCCTCTGGTTTATTTATCCACAGAGAGAACAAAATTCCTAGATGTCATGAAGTTGTCATGCATTAGACTCTGGAGATGATGTGCCCTGCGTTTTTACAAAAGTAACAAAACCATTGGCTAGCAATGCAGCAGCAAGTTTGCCTCTAGAAAACAACCAATTAAATTTTTTTTTTTTTTTTTTTTTTTTTTTTTGGGTGGGCCAGGGCAAGAAGTGGGTGGGCCTGTGCCTACCCAGGCCCACCCGTAGATACGCCCCTGGCACACACACACACACACACACACACACACACACACACACACACACACACACACACACACACACACATACACACACACACACACACACACACACAGCGGGCTAGCTCCTAGCTCCATTTGTGAAGCCAATGCAGAAGTAACTTATGTCCTGCAGGGGGCGACTCCACTGGCTGCAAAAAGAAGTCCGGTTACATGGAAGTGAATGGTAAAATGGCCGTGCTTCTCACTTGATTATGGCGTCAGTAAACACTTTCCTAATAAGTTCAATACAGCATGATGTTCATTCTGTAAATTTCAAGTAAAATAGACAATAGATAAAGCAGGCTATGTTTTTGGGCGTGATTGACAGGTCGATTGTCCAGTAGGTACTGTAATGGCGCAGCTCGCCAATCATGGCCCAATAGCAGGCGGTGCTGCGGCTTTTCTCATATCCCAATTTATGTCACTTCTGGCTCCAAAGAGCCAAGATGGCGACGGTGAAAATGCCAACCTCAAAGCTTCAAAGCATGAGTCCAAAAACCAATGGGTGACATCATGGTAGGACGTCCTTATACAGTCTATAGCACAGCCACCTACTGCGCATGCAAACATGGCTAATACTTAGTGGCAATATTTTTCTTCCATAATAATCCTTAGTGTCACAAGATTATGCTTAGAGTCTAGCTGTTTGGCCTGTGGTATGAATGGAAGTATGTGAATCTGGAGCACCGAGAAGTAAAGGTCTTCTGATGAATGTTCCTCAAAATGCGGCTCTACTGTAGATAACCTTTGGCCATTAGAAATATTCATTAACAAACAGTGTCAAAAAGGGACATTTAATAATACTCTCAGAGGTGAAACACTCGTCCAGGCTCATTTATGAACATACATCATGTGATGGCGCAAGAATTACAGTGGAGTGAAGTGGTCATCTGGTTTGGAAATATGAAGGCACAGCGATGTCAAGGCTTCACAGAGGCATGTGCTGAACATCCCACACACTGTCTGTCCACACATTAAAACATACTCATCTCCATGACAGTGTTATCAAAACACTATGGCAGCACAATATTACCAGTATACACAAACTCACCATTGAGCCACCAGCAAGTGTATTTTCTCACATGATGACAGAAGGAAACCCGGGTCAGGCTACAGCTTCACACCAATTAACCAAACACTTCATTAAACCGCGTCTCAACCTCACTGGACTGGAGCCTTATGCCCAACTTGAACGTTCAACAGAGATGGAAAAAATATTTTTCATCATGAGTCTTGAATCATAAATCACCATTCTTTGAGCAAACAAAAAGAGGGGGAAAAAGACATACAAGTGGAGAACAGAAATTGATAGCCTATAAACCAGATGTTAATATTTCATAATAAGTAGCTATTTTTCTTCTCACATTTTTCCTGGGCTCATTAAATCTGAGCATTATTAAGTTATTGTGCTGTTAAGGCAGAGCTCTTACGGAGCATTTACTTTCCATAAAACCTGCTCTACACAGCATTTGGTGCACTCATTAGGTACACTAATTAGAGGGAACCGTCCAGCAATACTTCACATACTGTACGTACACACACTAGGGGTGTCACAATATATCGTCCCACGAAATTTCGCGATAGTAAAACGTCACGATATGTATCGTTGAGATGAAATCTCATATCGTGAATTTTTTTTTTTTTTTTTTTTTTTTTTTTTTTTTTTTTTTTTTTTTTTTTTTCAAAAATAGACAAAGAAACGTCTTTGTTTGTTGAAGTTCAATGTGTGGAAAGTAGTTCAGTTGAACAAGTCTCTGAAGAGACACATGAGAAGTTATACAGGAGAGAAACCATTCAATTGAGTTTCTGGCAAAACTGTTTACTTGACAGGAAAAACTGAAGATGCATAAAAAATAGACTAAGAAAAGTCTTGTTGTTTGAGTTTGAAGAAAAACTGAAGATGCATAATGAGAATTTATACTGCTGAGAAACCTTTTAGTTCAAAGTAAATCTAAGTGACGGTGTAACTCATTCTATTTCAAGATAAGCCTTATCTCCAATCTCATGTTTTTTCTAGTTGTTATTGTAATAACAATTTCCCACAACAGCATGTTTTGTATTTGTGCATTTCAAATAAAATACTACTTTTCCAGTCATATATTGTCATTATTCAAGTTTAAAAAAATATTGTTAAAATCGTATCGTATCGTATCGTTATCGTGAACCCAGTATCGTGATACGTATCGTATCGTGAACTGAGTGTATCGTGACACCCCTAACACACACACACACACACACACACACACACACACACACACACACACACACACACACACACACACACACACACACACACACACACACACACACACACAGTTTTCATCTCACTCTTTCTTCCCTAGTGCGCTCTCCCTCTCTTGCTCTCTCTCTGTCTCTCTCTCTCCCTCTCTACACTGTTAAAAAAGTGCTGACTCATCGTTCTCATCCCAGCCTAATGATGTGTGTGCGGGGCTGCCAGCGTGGCCGTCCCCCGGAGGGAACTCCTTATCGTTTGCTCGTTACCCTGCAACATGTGTAAACAATCTACTGTACAACTGGGCCCGGTGCGGGTGAGGCTCACAGCCTGCTGGGCCCGGTGAGGCTCGCAGCCTGCTGGGCCCGGTGAGGCTCGCAGCCTGCTGGGCCCGGTGAGGCTCGCAGCCTGCAGGGCCTCGGTGCGGTTCGCAGCCTGCTGGGCCCGGTGAGGCTCGCAGCCTGCAGGGCCTCGGTGAGGTTCGCAGCCTGCTGGGCCCAGTGAGGCTCGCAGCCTGCAGGGCCTCGGTGAGGCTCGCAGCCTGCTGGGCCCGGTGAGGCTCGCAGCCTGCAGGGCCTCGGTGCGGTTCGCAGCCTGCTGGGCCCGGTGAGGCTCTCAGCCTGCTGGGCCTCGGTGAGGCTCGCAGCCTGCTGGGCCCGGTGAGGCTCGCAGCCTGCTGAGCCCGGTGCAGTCGCAGCCTGCAGGGCCTCGGTGAGGCTCGCAGCCTGCTGGGCCCGGTGAGGCTCGCAGCCTGCTGGGCCCGGTGAGGCTCGCAGCCTGCTGGGCCCGGTGAGGCTCTCAGCCTGCTGGGCCCGGTGAGGCTCGCAGCCTGCTGGGCCTCGGTGAGGCTCGCAGCCTGCAGGGCCTCGGTGAGGCTCGCAGCCTGCTGGGCCCGGTGCGGTCGCAGCCTGCAGGGCCTCGGTGAGGCTCGCAGCCTGCTGGGCCCGGTGAGGCTCGCAGCCTGCTGGGCCCGGTGAGGCTCGCAGCCTGCTGGGCCCGGTGCGGTCGCAGCCTGCAGGGCCTCGGTGCGGTTCGCAGCCTGCTGGGGCTGGTGAGGCTCGCAGCCTCCTGGGCCCGGTGAGGCTCGCAGCCTGCTGGGCCCGGTGCGGTCGCAGCCTGCTGGACCCAGTGCGGTCGCAGCCTGCAGGGCCTCGGTGCGGTTCGCAGCCTGCTGGGGCTGGTGCGGTCGCAGCCTGCTCTGATGCTGGAGAATCAATTCAGTGTAATTGTGAAGCCTTGTGATACTGTAACCAGTCACATGTGGCTTCAATCATGGTCGCCCCTTCCAATCATGTTCACATTGGGAGTTAATGAGAAGATCTGGAGTTCTCAAGAGGTTGTTTGTTTATCCTGTGCATGTTGACGATGATTGAAGGAAAACAATTATGAATGGATAATATAGCAGACCTGGATCAATAGTAATAGATGCAGTATTTTTATCATCGTTTTGTTGGTTTTGGTCTATTTAGGTGCCAGATGGATGTGATTGGCCACACAGGATAATGCAATGAGAATCCCAAAGTTGAGACAAGCAGAGGAAAGTCTATTTAAAGGTCAATTTAGTTTGTCTGTCACTGATTATTTACTCTGCAGAAATCCTGCGTACTCTGCATCTCCTCTGCGTTACTGCTGCAAGGTTTTCCAAACAGTTCTTCTTGTGGGTGGAGCAACAACACTGCAGCAGCAGACAAACAAGCATGGCAGGCCGTCCTCACAACATTGGTCGATTTTCAAGGTGGTTAAAATGACCGATGTTTACGAATGCGACTCTTGCGGGCGTGTGAGTGTAAGTGCCAAGTTGTTTTAGTTGCAAACATAAGCAATGTTTTAACATAACCGGCGTGACGTTTTCAAATTAAACGTGTCCCACGCGAGGCATATCACTTGCACGAATCGTTTCGCTCATAAGCTATTTGTCGTTTTGAGAGCCATTGGAAATAAACATATTCTGTCCTTTTGGAGGATGTGTGGAGCACGCAACAGAGGGATCTCAGCCAGCGGTCTAGTCATACAGTACATCTGTACGGTCTGCAGTTAGGAAGGAAGGGAAGACGGAAGCGACACAGAATCCAGAACACCTGAAAATCCAATCGCACATGAGTCATTTCCGAGTGCAAGAGATGGATATGCGTGACATGAAGACTGATAAAACGCCAGTGTAGCTTGAGATATTCTCATAACAGCTGCAAACTGAACAAGGTTCCCACAGAATGTTCCCACTTCAATTCGTTTTATTGTGAAACTGTAAAAATGCCACAGAAAAAGCAGACGCCGCCGACGTGCTTGTGAAAAGGGAAACCAGCACAAGCCGACCTGGGACAGTCCGTCTCTGGAGCAGAGAGATAAGAATAACTTCCAGAGGACATAGGAGTGCCCCTTCCATTACTCCTCCCTCCAGCTCTTGTTTCCCTCTATTCATCTTTAGGGTTGGAAATGAAGGATTACATTTTTATGGGATTATGTAAAAAATAATAATAATCTGTTACAGTTATTGGAAACACACACAGGAGGTATGTCTGTTTCTCGTGTCCACTCTTCTTTTCCTTTCATGTCTCTATCTCAGCGTGTACTTTACTCCCACCGTCTCGCTCCATTTCTGTTTTCCACACACTCTCTTCCTCCTCCTCCTCCTCCTCCCTCTCTCATCTTCCTGCCCTCCTCTCTTCTGTTCTAAAGATCAAAGCTAAGCCCAAGGCTATTGGACAGCGTGAAACAGGCACCGTCCTGTCCCCTCGCTACACACACACACATACATACACACACTTACTAAACTACAGTGCGCTACACGCTAAACATGTCTGCAACCTATTAGTTATGTCAATAGCCACCTTTTTTTTTTATCTCAAGTTAGTTCCTACTGGCTATCCAGGTCAAATATGTCATATGAACTTGCAGTCACATGTTCCCTCCTCTCTCTTCCCCTCCCAGCTGCGTTCGCTGGCCTACTGTACCTGCGTGAGCTCGACCTGTCCAACAACAGCCTCCATTACTTCCAGTACCGCGTGCTGGAGGACCTCTACTTCCTGCGGAAGCTGTCGCTGGCCGACAACCCCTGGATCTGCGACTACAACATCCACTACCTGATCTATTGGCTCAAGCACCACCCGGGCGTCTACTACACCGGCCTGGTCTGCTCCGAGCCCCAGGAGTTCCGGGGCTGGCCCGTCGAGGAGTATGTCAAGACCTACAATGGGGAGTGTCCCAAGGATAAACACACGGCACAGACAGATACGGGGCAGGGGGGCACGGACAACGAGGCGGCAGGGGACCTGGCCGAGACTGTGGCCGAGCGTCTGCCCAGGACCCTGAAGGAGAAGAAGCCCAAGAGGTTTGAGATCATCAATTTGAGTTCGAGACTGGAAGGACTTCAATCCAGGCGTCACAGAAGAGGTCAAAGAATGGAGCGCTGGGGTGAAGTGGAGGTGTGAGGACGGGCCGGTGAAGAGTGGATTAACTGGTCAATTTATTCAAGGTCGACTCAGTGATTTAATGTTTTTCTTTTAAGAGGAAATGTGGCGCTTTTGCAAATTTAAAAAACATTACCAAAATCATTCACGAGTCCTGATGATTAGGAATGTTTAATCATGTTTATGGGTGTTTAAGAGGATTTTTTTTTTTTTATCCACATTCTACATCTCACTCAGGTGGATCACAGATGATTGACATCATTCAACATTGTCCTAAAGATCCCTAGCATGACTGATCCTGACTGTATCCTGGTTGTAGTGTCACATTGCCCAGTCTGTCTACCTTTACAAACAACTACATTCATTGTGGAGACGAGGAGGCTGAGCTCTTGTTCTTTATTCGCTCGGCTTCGCTATCTCCCTCGGCTTCCCTACAGTGAACTAGGTGCTCTTCTTCTGTTACAATCATTTTCATATGGATGTTTTCTTTCAAGAAAGTTGTTGTTCTTGTTTTTTTATTTTATTAATGTATGTTGTCTGCCTGTTTTCTGGAAATAAAATTGTGTATATTATGTTTTCTGAAAGTTTGTTGACGTTTTAATAATCAGGCAGACATACATACTGTACAGTAGATACACACACACACACACACACACCTACACACACACACACACACACACACACACACACACACACACACACACACACACACACACACACACACACACACACACACACACACACACACACACACACACACACACACACACACGTAACTTGTTTACACAGAGCCACCAATTAGGTACCAAACATTACATGACAGATGCATTGGGTCATGCAGTTACTCACATACGGCTGTGGACCAGCTGGCCAGCTGTGTGTGTGTGTGTGTGTGTGTATGTGGGGGGGAATCATCATGTCAGGTCCAGATGAGTGCATAGCATGGGCTCTTCTTTACTGGGGACTTAGCCTAGTAACCGATCTAAGTGGATCATTACTGGCAATCGGACCCAGAACAATTATGGGAAAATTATGAGTAAAATGACCTAATTGCAGACCATGAAATTGGTGTTGATTAGTGAATGTTGAGTGCCTTCCTGGCTGCCAGTCCCTTCACCTGACCTGTTTCATCCTGGAGCCCATATGAGAAGTTTTGTCTAGATTTTGCTCTGAACTCATTACATGAGTTGACTTTGGTTACGGTGCTGGCCAGTGGCTTTGAATGTGTTTCTGATCTATGATCATACTACTTTGGCTTTGTTGGTCTAAGGCAGTGGAACATGGAAGTACTACAGGGGGTATTTGAGAGAAAGAGGAAATTGGAAAAATGTGGCTGATGTGGCCAGGGAAAGGGAAATGTGGGGTCCCCTGCTGGAACTGCTGCCTCCACGAGCCAACCTCAGATAAGCAGTTGAAGATGGATAGATGGATGGATGGATAAAATAAATCTGCTCAGGCACTATTGTAACTCTTTCACTCCATTTCTTATTTTTTAATGTTATATTCTTCAAAAGGTGGGCTATCATTAATTCATCATGCATCATTCATAATGTTATAGTTTTCTCTTGCAGGTTTCTAGCAAAATGATGTAGTCACGTACTTGAATTCAGAAATCAGAGAAAGTGGTCTAGGGTAATCACAGTTAAGCTTTAAAGGTCCCATTCCGTGCAAAAGCTGTTTTTACTTCTAAATGCATATATGCTGTTGTCATCCCTCCCTGTATTAATGAGTGCTCAGAACCTCAGAACTGCCAGAGTTGGATTTGTCCCTATCGAGCTCTCTCCTTCAAGCCACGCCCCCTTACACTCTGTTCTCCCAGACGGTTTCGTGTTACGTCACGCGGCTCCTTAAGCATACTGCGCGCGGTCTCTCTCACACAACCTACCTGCGCCATTTTGTTCTGTTTCAGCGCGAGATTCATCATGACCTGTTGGTCTGTGCTAACCATTTTAGCCCAGAATGTTTCAACAATCTGGGGCAGTACAATCAAGGTTTAGCCACAAAATTAACACTTATAGCTGGAGCGATGCCAACTGTACGTGATCCAGCAACTGCGGAGGTGCATTCGGTAAGTCAATGGGAACTGTTAGTTCTGAATATAGTATATAAACAGTCCATTCCTGGGAAGCGACGAGATGAGGAAGTGAGAACTCCAGCAACCCCGTTCGTCAGAACGAACGGGGTTGCTATATTTTCGACAAATTAATCCAGAATCATGTTTTATGAACCAGAGACACACGTTTTTAAGAGGTTACAGCTGCACGAATTGGGGGTGCCGACAGGCCGCAGTGCCGACAGGTCGCAATGCCGATAGCCCACAAGCAGAACCAGCTGAGCGAGGCGGCGTGCAGCGTGTCGGTGGAGCTATACCTCTCCCAGCCCCCACGCCAAACTTAACCTCCCCCCATGCCTAAACCTAACCTCCCCCAGACCCTAACCCAAAACCTAACCTCTCCCAGCCCCCACGCCAAACCTAACCTCCCCCCATGCCATGCCTAAACCTAACCTCCCCCAGACCCTAACCCAAAACCTAACCTCTCCCACCCCCACGCCTAAACCTAAGGTCGGCATTGCGGGTGGTCGGCATAGCAGGTGGTCGGCATAGCGGGTGGACCCCCGAATTGGGACCTTTAACTTTATTTGACCACAATGAAAGACTGACCACCATAAACGGAATGCACAAGGTTTAGGGTATAGTGAGCATTAGTATACAGCTGTAGTCTCTCCCCAGACTCAAATATTACATTAGTCTGACACACTGAAAGTAGGCTGCAGGGTATAAGCTCTGCCATTGGCTCCAACCATTTCAGTCCTTTCCACTCACTGCATCTCCTCAGGTTGAGTGGGCGTGGATGGTTAAATTTGTTACTGATTGATGGGTTCAGGATTCTAGCGTAACCAATCACTGGTCAGGATCCTAAAACCAGTTTGGAGGGAGCAGTGTCCCAGTCCAGACCCAGAGAGATCTGCAGCATGCAACGTATCGGCGTAAGAACTCTCATGGGTCTGGCGTTGAGACTAGCATTAATATGGCCGTGGCTAACTCTAGTGGCATTCCTTCTGAGTCACCAAAAAAGAAAAAAGATACGCCACCAGCGAGCTGCAGGCACAACAACTAAAGTCCAATGTGAATGACAAGATGCAATCCAGTTTTAAAGATGTTTACTGAAGAATAAACGTTTGTAAAGTCACACGGTAGAAAAACTATGCTCTCATACTTGCAGCTCCCTCACTCCACTCCTCCCACATGGCATCAATTAAGAATTAAAGGGAGTGTCCACCAATCAATAGGTTAAATAGTTTACATGCATGCATTTTCCTTTCACATATTATAACCAAAGTCTTATAGGCTATAATTTAACTTATAATTATCAATGTGGCTCTACAATAACAGTGAAGGCTTTTCTGTCCTTACCTGGAATGAGTTCTGGCTTCTACCGGCCTCTGCGTTGAACCACAGCGTCTCTCAGTATCGAGACGCAGGCTCCTTTGCTCCCCGCCAGCTCCTCTGTGGGTCTCGGCATATCCAAGAGGTGGTTGTGTTGGGCCAATACCCCACCATGCAGAGGGGCTGTCGAAATGGTACACAGACACACAGCTACATACATAACCATCTGCTGGGTTCACTTCAATGTCAAACAGTCTTTCAGCAGAGTCCAGCATTTAATTCTGCTGACGCATGGTCAAGTTAGTCCCCCATTAAAAAACTTGCATGCACACACTGTTACTGCACAGGGCTCTGTTACTGCACAGAGCTCTGTTACTGCACAGAGCTCTGTTACTGCACAGAGCTCTGTTACTGCACAGAGCTCTGGCGCTGCTTGGCATCTCATTGTCTTGCCGCCCTCCAAAAACATCCTGGCACTCCCGCTTAAAGGGGAAATGATGTCAGACTCGCTCGGTAAGGGCCACCCTCTAGCCGGGTCAGCCAATGACAACAGCCTAAACCCTGGACACACACGGAAATGGTGGCTATGATTGACAGTTAAACTAACCATGACTGCTAATGAGTGACGTCTGAGGTATCCTATGACAGTCTCCACCGTAACATAGGCCTTTGAGCTATTTTGGGCCCTATTCTAAAATATGATGAACCAGCTAGGGCAGGGGTTCCCAACCCTTTTCATCTTGGGACCCAAAAGATACATTTTGTGTCTCCCTGGGACCAAAACTCACACAAGAAAAACATACGGTAATGAGTTGCCATGACGACCAGTTGGCGCCCCACCCCTCATGGGTCCGCGACCCAAATCGGGTCCCGACCCATAGTTTGGGAAACACTGAGCTAGGGTAATTATTAATAAATGCTTCACTCACATATTAATGACTAATTAATATCATGCTGTGAGTGAAGCAGTTATCAGTTTTGCTACAAGAAGTCTGATTTATTTTGTACATAATCTCACACATCTGAAAACTTTTAAAACAGTTTTACAGGCATTCATTTAGTTTGACAGTTATTAGTTGATTTGAGTTAACTCAAATCAACTCTCAATAAATCAGCATTGTTTTTCAGTGGAGTGTCCCTTTAAGCTATATCAAAACTTCAAATGCTTCAAATGTTCCCACCAGACTCCACCTGGATTGTCCCAACACAACATTTTAACAGATTTACACTGTCATTGTGAGAAAGTAATAATGACAGGTCAGGTTTCAATTAGTTAAGTTATTATGGTCTGATGGAGGTGTGTAAATGAGGCCTGCCCACTTGGCATTCAAGAAATGCATTATGTTAATGGGTAATTAAGCTATATGTAACCCTAGTCCAGTGGTTCCAAACCTTATGGTCGCGAACCGAAGTGGGGTCGCCTGGAATTCAAATACGGTCGCCTGAATCTTTTTTTTCTTTTTTTTTTTACACCAGACGCAATTTAATACTACCGAAGATGATTAGGGTCACTTGCGATTTTTTTTTAACTTATTTTTTAGTTCTGAGTTTAAAGTGATAATCTCTAAGATTTCAGCGTTGTTCTCTTGGGTGACACCTATGGCAATGAGTGGTAATTGCAGGTGACATCCAAACAGTGTTGCATTATGTGACATTACTAATGTCACATAATGTCACTATACTGCAAAGGCTTCCATCAATGGAGTTTTTGGAATGTTTTATTGTATTTAGATGAAAATCTTTGAGATTATAACTATAATAAATCGGGATTCTGAGAATAAAGCCAGAGTTTTGAGATTAAAGTCAGAATTCTCAGATTAAAGTCAGAAAAGAGAAAAAGAAGCATATTATGTGACATCACTGACGATGTCACTGATGACATTATCGGATGGTGTACCGGAATTTGAATGTCGCGGGTCCCTAGATTTAATCGGGTCATAAACCAAAAAAAGTTGTGAACCCCTGCCCTAGTCAGTTAGGATATTTAGTTTGGATGTGCCGTTTACGAGTTTATTTTTACGGCGGTTTTATTTTGCTTAGTTCACTCTTCACGGGGATCAGTTCCATTTCCTGCTTACTAGGTTGTAAATGATAATTGTTTCATAGTGTAGTCCCAGATGTAGGAACTAGGGATATCCTCTGACATGGGAGTGCTTTGTCATTTGGGTTCACTTAAGAGACTAACACACTAAACCTGCGCAAAAACTAGGAAAACCTGCTCTCTCCATGAAAACACATACATCATAAATGTATGACTGGATATGACTGTGAAGTTTTAAATCGATTAAGTTTTAAATCATCATGGTCTTCATTGTGAGCCAATGAGCAGCCGACCTGCAGTTAAAATGCACACATAAGGTACAAAACGTTGCTGCCCCCTAGTGTTCACAACAGAGTGGTGTCAGTGTGGATGAACAGGAATGGCATTCATCCAGTTATTGCATAATTAGACAGACTCACTTTCATGTTATTTTATTAATAGTTTTATTAACAAATGAATGAATCAATTTAGAACACTAGCCACACAGCCCACTAATCTATCATTCACAACGATACCATCATCGATGATCATCATGAGAGCATATCAAACAAAAGCTCTAATTCACAGTCTTTGGGTTTGTAGTAGGTCTGTGCTCACTGTCACGAACAGCAGCAGAGGATCGCAGCAAGAGGGCGCTTTTGGGTGAATACTCTGAGCGTTATATTCTACAATAATCAGAGGTGGAAAGTACTCAAGTAAAAGTACTCAAGTTCATGTACTTGAGTTGTTTTTTTGAGGATTTGTACTTTTTAAGGATTTGTATAATGCTATACTTTTACTCTTACTTGAGTCATTTTAATAATATATATTCTACTTGAGTATTTTTAAATGTACACTGAGTAAATGAATACATTTAGAAAACGCACTATGAAAACAGCACAGTAGCATTGGGACTGCATCTGAACAAGCTGTTCACTATGAAATACAAGACAGACAAAGTCAGGGATGGTAAACGGTAGTCAGGGACAGCTTAGGTAAGACGTAATAGATGTGTGAAATGTATTGGGTTACATAATTAAAATATAAAACATTTTTAAAGCAACGCCAAAATTAGAGCTTAGATTGGGCCCAAAAAAACAAGCCCGACCCGAGCCTGTGCACGTTCTGGCTGAGCCGAGCCCGGCCCGAACCTGAACTTGTCTTAATAAATTGGCTGTTTAAACTATATCCGTGTTGTCTGTTCAATCTCATGAATTGATAAGGTTCTAAGGTTACAATGCACATATCCACCTTATTTCTAACTGCCATGATGCCTCACATGAATATGGGTACTTCTTCCGGTGTAATCCTCGCAGCCCCCTCCCACCGTTACGTTGCTGACACGAATACAACATAGCCCGTCTGTAAACGATGTTTCAAAGCTGCAGGCGAAGGGAGAAAAATCACCTCCAGCTTGGCCGATAAAGATCTTGAGTTGTTCAGAGAGCAACAGGTTAGCGGATGTGATAGATAACATTATTACATTCCCTCAAATAAGCTGTCAAACGAGTGTCATTTCTTTGTGACCAGCAACTTTTATTCAGCGTCGGAGTTTGATGAGGACATAGGAGAACGAGTGCCGCAGCAGACCCTCTGCCAACAAGTAACGTTAACCAGCTGCAACAATAAGTCACGTTCTAGACCGGACCTTGCACCCATAATCATTTTACAGTGGGGCATTCAAAAATAAGGTGGAAAACATTCTGATTATAATTATATATTCAAATTATATGATTATAATTTGACCACGAGCCGGCCTGGGTCCGAGGAATAGAGGGGAAAATCCGACCCCGACCCGGCGGGTTCGAACAGAGAATCTAAGCTCTAACCAATGCAAATGTACTTTTACTCGAGTACTTTGAGTACTTTTAAATAGGCTACTTTTTTTTACTCTTACTTGAGTAATTTCCTGGACTAGTAATTTTACTTGTACTTTAGTTAATTTTCACTAAAGTAACAATACTTGTACTTGAGTAGGATTTGTCAGTACTCTTTCCACCTCTGACAGTAATATCAGTCTGTCCCACTCTGAGCATTATATACTACAAACAATAATATCAGTCTGTCCCACTCTGAGCTTTATATACTACAATATCAGTCTGTCCCAGCAAAGTGGAAAAGTCAGCATTTAGTCAAACAAAAATTCTCCGGGTCTTTTCAGTAGGATGGCACTTCCCGAATGTGATAAAAAAGTAAACCATTTTGACTGATTCCAGTCGGTGCTCATAGGCTACACTAATCATCACATGCCCGCAGGATCAAAAGAAGAAGGTTTCTATTCTATTCAAAGTTGAGGGTAAAGAGTTACCTTCTCAGATGAGGCTACTTTTTTGCGATAAGTAGTAGCCTAACTTACCACATTTGTTTTTGAATTCTTATACTCTGAGACCTTTTAAAATTAGCATTGCATTACATTTATTTGTCTTTCATATAGTTACGTTTTTGGTGGGGCAAATGACGAAAACATGTAGAAAAAAGTGAAAAGTGACACATGGCAGCACAAGCCACATTGCTGCGCACGCTCTTGAAGTGGGCGACATATTAATAAACCGTAACTTTTTTCACGTAACCAGCTACTTATCAAAATAAAGTGATAATACAGAAGGTTTTCATCTAAATAAATGTCTGTTAATCACTATCTATCTGATAGTGAGTTAACACAATGGTGATTGAGCCTATGGCCCATTGATCGAAGCCTTTGCATTTTCAGTATTGCAGCATTTATGAACTTGGTGTCTGTGGTGACACAGGGTGGGCGGAGCTAACACAATAGACTCACTCTGTAGGTTACTGTAGGTTCCTGACAACTCTCTTTTTCCGGTCTCTGCTAGCAATACGGGTGGTTACTATGGGCGAACAAACTGAGTAATGTCACATAACAGTTTGGATCTCAGCTGCAATTACCACTCATCGCCAATAGGTGTCACCCAAGAGAACAAAACTGAAATCTTCCGTATTATCACTTTAAAGTACTTAAAAAAAAAGTATTACTTTTAAACACG
The DNA here is from genome assembly GCF_964638095.1 of Poromitra crassiceps. Lineage (NCBI taxonomy): Eukaryota > Metazoa > Chordata > Actinopteri > Beryciformes > Melamphaidae > Poromitra > Poromitra crassiceps. The sequence goes on from NC_139624.1 coordinate 35,484,239, forward strand.
ACTTTCCCCAACACTGATCATCACTTCTCATCACCCTCTCTCTCGTTCATGCCTGGTCGTAGCATTTGTTTTCGCCCACTTGTAGCAGCAGCTGGGCGGGGTTTGCTGCATCAGAACGAACCGCTCAGTTCACTGCAGAAAAGTATACTGAATTGATTTTCCAACAGTGCCTAAACTTCCTGAATGCATTGCATGTGACAAACACTTCCCTTTTGCCACCAAATTTGGATCAAACAAACTATAAAAGGGAAGAGCGATGGACTTCTATTCTTCACATCTGTTCCTCTTCTCCCAGATTGTGTTCAAGAGTCTCTGTCTCCATCTCTGTCCATCCACCATCATCATTTTCCTCCCTCCACACTATCATCAGCAGCATGACTTCTTCTCCGGCGCTGAAGTGTAGGCGCTATTGATCGGTCGAGAGTCGGCCCTGAGGAGGACAGGCCGCGCCTCGCTGCTCGCCGAGTCCCCCTGGTGGACGGAAAGGCCATTGCGAGAGAGCAGCTCCCTGGCCATCAACATGAAGGCATCATTCACATTCTGGCTCTCCTAGACAGAGGGAAAGAGAGACAAGAACGAGAGAGGTAAAGACAGAGGCAGGAGAGATAGAATGGGGATTTTCTTTCTGCTAAATTAAAAAATAACTTTGGGTTTGTAATTTCAACCAACCCTAACTATTCTCCTGTGTCATCATACCTTAGCAGAGGTTTCTAGAGCAGCTAGTACTCCTCTCTCCTGAGCCAGACAACAGGCCTCCTGAAACCGAACCTGACGCTCCGACTCCAAGTCACACTTGTTACCTGGCGGCAAAGAAACAGGGAGCTGATAAATGCAAATGCCACACATAGCCTTCAGGCACCTCAAATTACATTTCATACCTGTAATTCTAAACTGCTATTCCTTCCACCATCGCACCTCACACTTTGCTGAACGTAAATTCATTCATCTTGGTTGTGTTTTTCTGTGATTTAAATGCCTCCAGCACTGCTCCTCAATATCCTTCAGTTTCAGTATTGATTTGTAGCTCAGTCAGTGGCGGCCGGCCACTAGAGGGCGCCAGGGCGCCGCCCCACCTATACCCACTAGAAGGAGGGGAAAATAAAACGTTATAGGATATATATATATATATTTTTTTTTATGAGCGAGGTGAATATTAGATAGTGAGTATATAATCTACAATAAATATGTAGATTCATAATGGTCTACATGTGTACTGTTTTTGGGTCAATATTTTCTTGCACCGAATTTCCACGGACGCCGTCCGGGGACTTCCGGTTTCCACCAGTGCAGATGGTGCAGATCAGAGGATCTGTGTAAGTTGCACATGCGCTGTTCACTCTCAAAAACAAAGGGATTTGGGAGGGCTCTGGGCGCGGGGATAGCGACCAGGTGGAGGTGGGGTCAGGTATACATGTAGAGTGAGTGTCGTGACGTAGATGGGTAGCGACGCAGTATATATAAACACTAGCAGAAAGAACATTCTTTGAAGTCACTCAAAATGACGCCGTTTAGATCACCCTGAGCTCGCCATTAAACAACAGGCTACAGACAGAGGAAGGAAATACACTCGGGTCTTTTTCAGACGTTTCTAGTAGCTAGTAACGTCCGTTACTACTTGCTTGATTTAGGGCTGGAGTGGACGATAATTCAATAGCCTATTATTGTTTGTTGTCTTTCAGTGGAATCATCCTGATGATATGAAGTTATTTTAATAGTGACATTTCTGCTGTCTAAATTGATGATGACAAGCAAATGTTACTTAAAAACTGATCAAATGAGGTATGGCAAGAATATTATTTGAAAATATATGGTTTGTTTGACATCACCATTCAGTTCAATGAGATGAACACTGATTTTGCATACGTGAAACATATGATATTGATATTGGGAAGAATCCTTATGATTATCATATTGATTTCAACCCCATCGTCCAGGCCTATATTTGGTATAGCCCTCCCTGGACAAAAATGCACCAGCCGCTACTGAGCTCAGAGGGCAAAGATGCTCACTTTTGACTCAAATTATAGTTTTCTTTTCATGAAAGACTCCGCTTGAATGAGAAAAAATATTGTGCATTTCAATAATAATAATAATTACAACCAAACCGAATTAATGTACACAGCAAACACAAAGAGATCTGTGATGGCTGAGCGGTTAATGTGTTGGACTAGAAATCCAGTGGGGTTTTCCTGTGCAGGTTTAAATACTGCTCGCAGCGCTGACTATGTACAATGTAAATGTTAATGTCTCTTTTGAACCTCCACAACAACGATCAAATCAAATCTTGAAAAGTACCAGTTATTTAGCCTCCACACCACAGTCCAAACTCCTCTCTGCTGGCAAGGCTATAATTAACTATTAATCAACTACTGCCTGCTGACAACTGCCCCCCAACTCAGATGGGCACAGAGCATCCCCTAGTGGAGATAATCACACAGCACTCTGAGGAGAGCTTATAAATTGTAATTGAGAGATTAAATCACTTGGTTGGCCCTCCAAGATGACACCACCTCCCGCACAATATAAATCACCAATACTGTACATTCATACACTACCACCTGATTGAATGTACTCTGTTTTGCATGATCTAAAAGCCACTTTGATTGTAAAGGCTTATGCTTAAATGCTTGACAAATATAAGTAGTGAAGTTGATGCGTGTGCATGATTTTTTCACACTTTTTTGGTGATTGCATGCCATTCAATTCAATTTGTGGTATTTGATTTGTTTCAATGTCTTTACTAAATTGTGGAAAAGTACAAAAAAATAGAAAAGTGCACTAAGTAGAGTGCAGATCTCCACCAGGCACCGCTATGTCTAGCCATGGCCAAACTGAAACCCAACTGCGAAGGGAATCACTTGCCGATAGCAAGGCAACACTAAACCGCCACATTGTTTAATTGAGTTTGGAGTATGGCCAAGAGTGCTTATATCCTGTCCTACAGCAAACTATATATCCTATACAATAAAGATATAAAAGTTTGTTCCATTCAGTTAACATTGAAGGGTGGGGATAATTTAAAAAAATGAAGCAACAAGCCCTTCCCCCAGAAATGTATAACATTATAGTAGGGTATAGGATAGTATATTAAAATGTACGTTGATTTATCCTGGTTTTCATTAGTGTGAAATGCCAACATTCTATGCTGGCGATTGGGTTGCTTTATAATGGGGAGGTGTATCCCATGTAACGTTAACGTCACAGGGTTTTCGCTGGGTCTGATGTCCAGAAAGAATTAGTTTTACCAGACAAATGTGTTGTTCACATTTCAATAACAGTCAGAAAGATACGAGGAACTGCTGGATCGGATTGTTGAAACACGCATTTCAAAAGTCGCTATTTGCAAAAATCAGTATATGTCTTTCTGGGTCTCTCCAGTCCATCCTTAATTGCATTCAGGCAGCCTGCAGCGGCTGACAGTCGGGATGGGAAATGGGGAGATTCCTGGATGTCCCAGCAATGCAAAAAAAGAATCTGAAATGCTGTCACAAACGAGTTCCACACATCCACAGTCCTTTGCATCTACATTAAACTCAGATATTCACATTTGTTTGTAACTGGGTTTGGGCTGCAGTCACGTTTTAAACGCCCTGCACTGCTTCTCGGCTTCTCTCTCTCTGATCTCTGTTGTGTGCATAGTTGATTTCTGTTGACAAAATGTGATATTGTAAGTCGCTTTAGATAAAAGGGTCTGCTAAAATTTAGCAGACCATTTAGCAGCTAAATGACGTAATGTAATGTAATGTAATGTAATGTAATGTAATGTGTGTGAATGAGCTGCAGTGCCCAGCAATGCCTCCCCGCACTGTCTGCTGTCTACAGAGCAACAGGCAACACACACACTCACTCACACACACAATCGAAAACATGATCTCCTGGCGGAGATAATAAAGGAAAATGTGTGTGTCCAAACTGTTGACTGGTAATGTAGTGTGTGTGCGCACCAGTGTTGGGGGTAACTCATTACAAAAGTAACATATTGCATGTAATATATTACTTTTAGCAGTAACTCAGTAATATAACTTATTACCAATAGGATTTCAGTAATATTATACCAGTTACTTTGTCAAGTAACACAAGTTACAAATTGAGTCTTTATTTTTATTTTTATCAAAGCACATATTTAAATAAAGATACAATCATTTCCTAATCAAATTGTGTGTTTTTATGCAAATAGCCATTATAGATGAAAATAACAAAGGAAAAGGAAAACATTTAGAATTTTGGATGGTTTACACTGACTTGAAGATGGTTTCAATTCTTTTTCGGGATGTTCCGGCCCATGATGTCATTCTGCTAGTGCAGTTATTTTGGTGAAAGTAATGCAAACAATTTTGGACGGTTAACACTGACTTGAAGATGGTTTAAATTCTTTTTCGGGATGTTCCGGCCCATGATGTCATTCTGCTAGTGCAGTTATTTTGGTGAAAGTAATGCAAACAATTTTGGACGGTTAACACTGACTTGAAGATGGTTTAAATTCTTTTTCAGGATGTTCCGGGACGGCGATGTCATTCTGTGCAGTTATTTTGGTGAAAGTAATGCAAAAGTAGTGTTATAAGTAACAAGTTACTCTATGTAGACAGTAATATTGTAAAGTAACTCATTACTTTCAAATGAAAGTAACGAGTAATATGTAGTATATTAGATTTGGAAAGTAACTTGCCCAACACTGGCGTGCGCACACACGCACACGCGCACACACACACACACACACACACACACACACCTATGAGCGCCAGCACTATATTGGCTGCTCCGTAGAGCTCCACTTCCTGGATCCAGTGAGTGACCGAGTCAAAGGTGGAGCGTCTTGTGATGTCATAGGCGATCATGGCGCCATGCGCGCTGCGGTAGTAGCTCTGCGTGATCGTACGGAACCGCTCCTGGCCCGCCGTGTCCCACACCTGCATCTGTCACACACACACACACACACACACACACACACACACACACGCACACACACACACACACACACACAAAACAAGCAAGCAGGTGTAACGCATATAAACTCATGCATATACACGCACAGTAACACAAGCATATGAGGAAGAATAAACACACTTAAACACATGTATAGAATTAGACACACCTGTATGGCTGGGTGTACGGCTTGCATGCACATACCAAACATACGAGAGGAAAATAATTGTAGAATACACTTGGCCTGCTTTGAACCAGTGACCCCCCCCCCCCCACACACACACACACACACACAGACTCAGGGGAAATAAATCATCATATTCCTCAGTCCCTGAGCATCTCTGACAGCACATGACCATGTTAACATGGTAACGGTTGCCATAGCAACCAATCCAGACTCTACAACTCCTCAGCTCAACCTGTTTGTTTTCAAACAGCCTGTGTAGGTCTTGGAGCAATTGTCTACTTTTCAAAGTCATACCTTATCTTTTTTGTTTTTACTAAAATAAAGGTTTTGGAGAGTAATACTGAAAGAAAATCAGTGTCTGGGCCCAAAGGTTAAAGGCATGATATACATCCCCTGCCTTTAAAGAATGTGTCCCCTCTGGCCTATAGGATCACATTGTGACAGCGCTTTCTTCCCTGTCTGTCTCCTTCTCTACTTACCAACCGTCCCAACCAAACGGACTCTCTGCTTTTGTTGCAGTGATTGAGTTCATGAAAGATTTGATATCTGCCGCATTATGTTGCTCTAAACACCCAGCAATTAAACTTCATCAACAGAACATTATGTTGCTCTAAACACCCAGCAATTAAACTTCATCAACAGAACATTATGTTGCTCTAAACACCCAGCAATTAAACTTCATCAACAGAACATTATGTTGCTCTAAACACCCAGCAATTAAACTTCATCAACAGAACATTATGTTGCTCTAAACACCCAGCAATTCAAACTTCATCAACAGAACATTATGTTGCTCTAAACACCCAGCAATTCAAACTTCATCAACAGAACATTATGTTGCTCTAAACACCCAGCAATTAAACTTCATCAACAGAACATTATGTTGCTCTAAACACCCAGCAATTCAAACTTCATCAACAGAACATTATGTTGCTCTAAACACCCGGCAATTCAAACTTCATCAACAGAACGTGAGATCTCCAGACCAAATTTCAAGCAGAAGGCCACACATGCATAACGTGATCACCCCGCGACATCAGTCAAGTCTAGTATGACGTCAGCTATGTTGTGGTCAGTCAAGTCCAAGTATGACGTCTGCAATGACGTCAGATATGACGTCAGTTCATTCTCGTATATATATCAAGGGTTCTACGTCACCTCTCTCTCTCTGGCCGATCATAGCAGCAGCTAGCTTCACGGCAGTCCATCTCCCCTGACGCTGTCCTCTGAAGCGTCGTTTTGCCCCACCCACCTCCCCAGTCCGCCACCAACGAGTCTTGACTCCTGTAGGATCCCCCACGGGGGGGGGGGGGGGGGGGGGGATCCCCTATCCTAGCCTATGCAGATGCCCTCCTCTTGCCTCAAGAGGAGCGCCAATGTCCAATGGAGTCATGCGCCAAAGTATTTGCCATGCATGCCGATTGCTAAATAAAGTTTGTTAAATCCTACCAACTGGCCTCTCATGATTGAAATTATGTTGCTCTAAACACCCAGCAATTCAAACTTCATCAACAGAACATTATGTTGCTCTAAACACCCAGCAATTCAACTTCATCAACAGAACATTATGTTGCTCTAAACACCCAGCAATTCAACTTCATCAACAGAACATTATGTTGCTCTAAACACCCAGCAATTCAAACTTCATCAACAGAACATTATGATGCTCTAAACACCCAGTAATTCAAACTTCATCAACAGAACATTATGTTGCTCTAAACACCCAGCAATTCAAACTTCATCAACAGAACATTATGTTGCTCTAAACACCCAGCAATTCAACTTCATCAACAGAACATTATGTTGCTCTAAACACCCAGCAATTCAACTTCATCAACAGAACATTATGTTGCTCTAAACACCCAGCAATTCAACTTCATCAACAGAACATTATGTTGCTCTAAACACCCAGCAATTCAACTTCATCAACAGAACATTATGATGCTCTAAACACCCAGCAATTCAAACTTCATCAACAGAAAATCCAAGAGAAAAAAGACAAACACAATACTGACCACAGCAATGACCGCTAATATCACCAAAGATTTGAAACACAGGAAGCCTTTTTACGATTTATGCAGATTGATGCATTTCCTTCTGGGTTGTTAGCAAAGCTGTTAAATTATGGCAACATTAGGAGGATACATTTACTCATGTTCAAACCAGAACTTATCAAAGTGATTTTCTGCTTCATGAAAACAGATATGTTAAAACAAATACAACACTTTGTGGTCAGCTGTGTGAGTGGATAAACCTGTCATGCACATGGTCTTTATTATGTAAATCAGATGTTAAACTCTGTTCCTGGTAGCCAGCATAATGACTGCGAGTCTAATCTACTCTACTTTTCCCTCATACTCTGTGACTGCTGTGACCTGACAGTAGATAGTAGCCTAGCCCTAGACACTTGTGTTCAGATTTAACTTTGGGATGTGTTGAAGTACTCTAACGCAGTTCAGTCAGGACCACTTTAGTCAAAAACACAAGACCACTTAGATAAATTTAAAGCTTTTATTAGCATAAGTTATATTTGGCGGTATGGCTCTGTTCTGGAGGCTCCCTTCCCTTCCATGCGCATACATGGAAAGCTTAAGGCAGGGAGAGCAGCAGCAGCAGATTCTGGGAGCTCCTTGCCCCCTCCATGAGCAACATGGAATAGCCTTAAGGCAAGGAGAGCAACAAAAGACCCCCAGGTACAGAACAGAGCAAGCAACAATGACAACAGAAATGACATTGATTACGTCAGACACAGCATGAAAGGAGGAGCTGGGGAGGAGGTGGGTTGCAAACAGCTTGCAGATGAGGCAGCCATTTTAGGCAGCAGACTGGAGCAGATTTAAAGAGGGTGCCCTGTTTGAGTTGAGCCGATTGAATGCATCAGCTAAGCAGTCAGCTGATGTGGGCTGGGTTTGAGATCAGCTCCTAATCAGCTGTGGGCTGGGTTTAAGCTGGGCTAGACATCCGTAGCCTGCCTGAACTACCGCAGTGCTCCATTTGTTCTACTGCTTTCAGACAGACACAGTTCTGGTTCTGGCTCCGTTCTGGAGTCTCAGAACCTTGGTGCTTTCTGGTGAACCAGCCCATGTTCAAACCAGTTTAAGCGGAACCAAAGTTTATTAATTATTTGGTCTGGTGTTCGGCATACGACTTGCTCTTTCTTGTACTGCTTTCTAGCTTTTCTTGAGATTCGGTAGATGCCCAAATCGCCACTAAACATTTGGTTTCCTCAGGGGACCACTGCAAATTATTTTTCTCCATGTTGTCACTGCCTTCTTCTCCTTCCTGCTCGTTTTCACAGCCTAGAATGAGACACGCCCACTGATGATGTCACGGTTCCCAAAGAAAAAACAACTATTTTTTGGTTCCGCTGAGAACCAACTTTTCAGGTTATTTTTTTTTTTTTTCCGGTCTGAACGCGCCGGCCGGTTCAAATTTGGGTTCAGGAACCGGAACCGGCACGGAGCCCTGCCGGTGTGAAAGCCCTGTGGGGTCTGGGGGGTAATCATTTATTTTCACTAGAATTCCGACCATAAGTAACACAATGACAGAATGACTATTTCATACACTTTCTGCAATAAAACATCTACAGTGTGACAACCCGTCTCCCAATGTGAACGGTCTCCCAATGTGTGCACCGGGCCAAGGTGTACCCAATCACCCTGGAGCTGCGTCTATATGCCGACAACCTGCAATGCCGATATCCCGCAATGCCGATAACCATAACGCTAACTGTGAGCCTAACCCTGAACCCAGTCTCACGGCAATTCATGCTGATGACATTTAATTGACAACCTCCGCTGATTCAGGACCGTGGAGTCGTTTTTAGATGTTAGCGGGCTATCGGCATTGCGGGCTATCGGCATTGCGGGTTGTCGGCATAGTGAGCGGACGCCATCACGCTAACAACCCCAACACCAGGCTCCTGCCAGACAAGACAATTGCAGGTGAGATCCAAACAATGTTGCATCATCTGTGTCACCACAGACACCCAGTTCATAAATGCTGCAATACTGAAAATTCAAAGCCTTCCATCAATCACCATTGTGTTAACTCAGTTGGTGATAGATAGTGAAATAACAGACATTTATTTACATGGAAATCTTTGAGATTATCAATTTAAATGATTGATAATGATATAATATTGACTAACAGATGTTTCTTGCATTGTTACATTGGACAATTTAGTTCTACTTTTCATGCCAAACCCCGCAAACCTACAGCAAGTGCCAACACATTTTTGGCTATGAAAGAAAAGGGAATGCCATATTTTCACTATTTATTATTTTTTTAATCGTTGTCCATCTCCCCCTTTTTCTTGACGGCCTAGACAGGGCGGTGTCAAACAAATGCAACTGTTTTGTAAAGATCTTAATCTCTGGTATGTTTGCAGTCATGTGAGTTTGTATTATATGACACTGCAGATCTGATCATTCAACTACACGTACTGTAGTTTGGACAACTATTGTTATATGTTTCACCACATGTGGACACATGTGGTGAAACATGTGGACACATGTGAACCTCAGGGTTTTTCTGTAAGGAGTGGCTTTGACTCATTGAAATATATTTATGGAAAGAAATCCTATGGTATGCTATTGTATTGTAATCCTATACAAGTGATTCAATTCAGTTGTAGTCAACTGGGTTACAGTTCAGCTTTGACTAAAAGTGATCACTGTATTGACACAGCCCCAGCACTGTTACACAATACACAGTTCATGTCACTGTGGACAGAACGACAACTTAAAAGTCAACTTTTAAAAGCTACCAGATACTCCTCAATGGAAGAAATTGAACCACATGGCTGCCGTCTTTGGTAACTACAGTTATTAGTCAAATAAAATATGCATTATTATTCATTAAACTATCCAGCATTAACCTTTATGTAGGAATAATAAATAGGAATCTATATTCTTAATCTCCAGTAGCAGCGTGTGAGTGGATACATTTCTCTTAGCACAGAATAATTTTTAATAGCATTATGCTAGCAAAACTGTAGCACTGTACAGCCCTGCCTTTAACACAGAGGAAGTATTTCTTCCTGCATTAAAGTTCAGCTGATGACATATTTGTTGAGAAAGAGAAAGCAAAATGTGTGCAGCGTGTGTGTTTAGGGTTTAGCTGAATTTTGTTGACTTTACTTTACTCTCCATCGTATCGTAATCACCTATAATAGCCCCATAACAAGTCTAAAAACATGCAGTTGAGTATTTTCTTAGAACTTGGAGGCACCAAGGGCCAAGTCAGATGTAATAAACCTTTCAAGATTCAGGCCTACCTGAGCCTACAGTGAGGTGTCCTTAGGTTACAGTGTCAGTTAGACTCAATCTAAAACAAGTCCGGCCAGCGGTGCACATGACGGACCTGTCCTTCAGGTTCCACTGCCCTAGCTTTTGTCGTGATAAACATGGAATGTGTTTTCCACACCGTCATCACAGAAAAGGAACAAAATGGTTTAGGTGTAGTGTGACTTGGGGCTGCATGCAGGAAGTCAATACATCACGTAGCTACATATTTCTGCACGTGTTAACCATTACAATCTCATTACCCACACTTCCTTGTTTGTGAAAGACTAAGGCAAAAGAAAATACTTAAAATGGGTCTTTATCAAAATAGGCAGCAATGTATTTTCTTTGCATCGCACAGAGTGAAGTGAAGGGTTTCATTCTGAAAAATGACATGTGACCATTTAGCTTTTTTTCAAGTGACCTGGTATCCCTTTTTCTCCCAGATGTTTTTGTTGGAGTATGTGTCACGTTTTTAAAAATATGTGAATCGTATTTGATCAGACAAGAGAGGACCGTTGTTGTAGTAGGCCTATACTATGCAAAGCGATTCTTGACAGAACAATAGAGCGTTAGATGTAAGCTGTAGAAGCCCTGTGCATAGGAGCATTCCATTTACCACACACTCTGACGCATTCAGACCCGTTACACATTTGCATTTTGGTAAATGTTGCCTCAGATCACCAACAAAACACATTGGCATGAAGCGCGTGTTTGACCTACAGGGCTCATCAGGTTTGTGTAGATCAACTACAAATTGCTGTGTGGTACACATGATACAGTAAGTAACCATGACTAATAAAGTGATAGAGTGGCGTAAGTAACCATTACTAAGAAACTGATCGTGCACAAGGGCATGGAGGAAGATGGTCCTGTTCAAATGCTCTAGTAGTCTATAGGTAGACCATGGCACTAACACTGCAAGGGTTGGAGGTTTGATTCCTACTGGGACCAAATAAGGTATAAGGTGTCCAAAAAGACATTTGCTTTTGGCAGCAATACATGTGTCACTTTTTCCAGTTTCTTCACTTTTTGCACATCATACCCACCCCCCATTATGTCACTTTAAAGGACTTTTTACTTTGCACTTTATAATTTGAGATTGTTATGTATTTATCCATCTTCTGCTACTGATGTGACTGCTGCGCTGCTAAATCAAATTCCTTGTTTGTAATCAAATGTCTTGAATCTTGAATACTTCACTGCAGTTTTCAAAGACTTCATTTCTCTCTCTTTCTCTCTCTCTCTATCTTTCTCTCTCACTCACTCACTGGATAGGGTTATCTGTAAATTTGTCTGCCAGGGCGAAGGTGGAATCTGTTACACAACACACACACACACACACACACACACACACACACACACACACACACACACACACACACACACACACACTAACCTTAACTTTCTCCCTGTCCTTATGCTTCCCGTTCAATACTGATAAAAGGCCTGCGACCATGCTAGAAAGCCTGTCAGTGTCGCACAACACCGCTGATAAGGATCAATGCATTCAGCAGACACTAGAGAAGTCAATGGAGCAAAATGCTAAATGCTTTGAAATGAAGGGCTTGAATTTAACACCAACCAGCAGCCACGGTTCTGCCACTCATCCAGGTGGGCTACCGCATATAAAGGAGTTTGTCCTCTATAAAGGTACTTTTTCATTTCATTTGTCAGGTGGATAAACATGTAGTTGTAGCCTAGTTTCAGGGCCTGGTTGTATACTGTACTGTATATGCACAAGGGGGGTTGTATTTTTCAATATTCTAACCATTTAGAGTGGGTGGTATATTATTCAAAATGTCCACATACTTAAACAAATGCAAGTGTCAACATTTCAAGATAAATGACTCTCAAAATCCATGCTTAGGATGAACTCCACAAGACACACAAACTTGCCACACACTATGCATACGTGTCCTTCAACATCCACACTTACTGTAATAGATTATTATGTCCAATAAAGTCCACTCCACACACACACACACACACACACACACACACACACACACACACACACACACACACACACACACACACACACACACACATACTAACCTTAACCCTTTTCCCCTCGATATCCAAGGTCCGCACTGTGAAATCCACTCCGATGGTGTTCTGCTGTTTGTCAGAAAACACCCCTGACTTGAAGTTCTGAACCACACAGGTCTTCCCCACGTTAGAGTCTCCTATCAGGATGATCTTAAACAGGAAGTCAAAAGAATCATCCTGGTCCGGTGCTGGGGTCTGCATGGTGGATATATAGTCCAGAGTCTGTCTCCTTTCCTGCTGCCTTGTGTGTCTGAGGAGGGATTTCTCCTTTGGGTAGCTGGTGGTGTTTGGCCTCCCAGAAGAGATGCTCAGTTAGCTTTGTACTTAAGGGTTTTAAAAAGTCGGCTCTGGACCCAAAGAAGGGTGATAAAAAAGAAGATCCTGAAATGAAAAAAAAATAATGCTGCCAAATCCTTCCAATGTCCCTCTAATGAAAGGTTTGGTGTATAAAAACACTGAAGACCACCATGCTAGACTTCTAAATATGCTGTTAGTTTAGCCCACATGATAGCCTGTAAAACCAGTTTAGGTTTGTGATGGTGCTTTTGCTAGCTCCAAAAACTAGTGTATGTACCATTAACAGCAGTTTTCACATTTTACAGATTGTTCAAATATTCTATACATTTAGACTAAACTTTCTAGGCACTTGAACAACTTCAAAAGTGGTGTGTGTTTTCAATTTCTAAAAAGGGTTCACAATATTTAACCGAATATGTTGCATCTTCTGGATGATTGTGACTCCAGTCAATAGCCTGTCTCTCTCAAAAGGACAAAACTGTCTCAGTTCTGCTTCTGTTGCGCCTTTCAGCTCCTTCTCAGGTGTTGACCCACTTCATCGCCCACAGCAGCAATGAATACACATCCCATAATTATTTACCCTCCAGCATAGAAAGGTTCAGATGAGCTGTCTGTCAAAGAAAACAAGGAAGTCCCTCTTTCTTAAAAAAGACGGGGGATATATAAAAAAAGATTGCTGGATGGTGAATGGGACTTTTTCTTTTCTCTGTCTCCTTCCTGAGTCCCATCCACCTGTTGCTTGTGTCCGGGTTCTTTTCCCGCTTGTGGCTTATATGGTCTCTCTCGCGCTCTGCTTCCCTCTCTTGTCAGTTTTTCCTGTTCTGATGGTTTCTCTCTCTCTCACTCTCGCTCTCTCTCTCTCTCTCCGCCCATCCTGAACCTGCTCCACAACACCTGTGGAAACATTAGAATCTCACCTTACCTGCTCTGAGAAGGTAGCCCCGCCCCTTTCCAGCTGTGGAATCCTGGGATATGCAGTCTGCTTGCCTGGAAGTCAACAAAACACTGATTGCAATTCATTACAATTAACCTGTTTTGAAATCAAAATTCTGCTACAGCCCAATTCTGCAACCTAAAAGTAATATTCTGTGATATCCTGGAGACATTAAAAAAAAATCCTAAAATGACATAAGAAAAATATAGTTTATTTTTATTAAACAACGTAGCCTACAAAGACTCTGAGTCTGTGAAGGACATTCAATATTCAGTGTGCTTCTTTAAAAGGGGCTTGAACTGCTGTAATCTATCTACCCATGCAACTAGACCTATTCAAAAATAACAAAAGCCCCTCCATTTTCATGGCAGTCAGTATGCACTGAATGCACACAATAATAATCACATCTTCCTGTCCCTTCTGCACAATCGCATCTTGGTTGTCTCAAAGCTGAAAAATCCTTCTCTAATTCGGCTGCTTCTCTTACTATCTCCTCCTTTGGGATTGATAGAGTGAATTAGGGAAATCAGGAATAATGATTCACCTCACCATGTGCTTTGTAGACTATAGCTGCACGTGTTGTTCAATAGCCGAGTGACCTCTAGTGGTGATTTTGGGGAAAGTCATGTGGAAAATTATACTTTCATGATCATTTTTACACGACTGAACAATAATTCCCTGCTTTCCGTTCAAATGGAAGGAACCAACTCAAGGAACAAGAAAGTGAATGAATGGGTGAGTCGGTACTCGGTAGGCTAAATAAATGAATGAATGAACTATAGGACGAATCAGAGATGGCTGGCCTGGGACTAAATGGGACTAAATGGACGCTGGCCTGGACCAGATAATGAAGCTCCTACACTGTCTTTGCCGTAGGCTACTTTTTTCCTGGCGTTTTTAACTGAAACATTGTTTCGATTTTTATGTAGGCCAGGCCTAGGCCTAGGCTATGGAACTAACTGCAGATAAGAATGACTATTAAAGATCTTGAACAGTAGGCCTAGTGTAGCTGTAGCCTACTGACCAAAAATCATTATCTTGCTTATTTTTTCAAATGTTACAATAATGATTAAAAAAAACTTACACGATGTGATGTTCTCAGATAATACGCTGCACGATATTACATGGCATGAACTTAAATGACCTATGGCCAACTGGGGCCTTTACCATTACCCCTCCTAGTGGTATGAATGGATATTACATTTAAACACAAACCAATTTTTCCCTATTTAATAGGCTTTAATAATTGATGTTTTTAATCTATAAGCCAAAAGTTGATGTTTCATCAATTGTTTTTACCGTCAATTATCGATGTGACCGCCCACTTTCCCTGAACATATGACTTTACTTGATCGTTCATGTGCGCTCAACCTAACAAGATTTCAATATTTCCAACAGCACTTGAAGGCAGCACAAGCGCCACATCCAATGCGGGATGCACCCCGGTGACGTACTGTACGGTGCGGACAATAATACTGTAAACAGACCATCAGGGATGTAGCCATAATAATCTATAGCCTATGTGGAAAACTGCGTTTTAGCGCCTAGAAGAGCATCATCATGCAGCCGACCACGGTGATCGTGGTGGCGGATAAAACGAGCCTCAAAAAGCCGTTTATCTTTTTAAATGCTGTGAATATGGTAGGTTATTTTCTGTGGTTTTATTGCACTCTCTGTAGCTATTTCATTTGTTTTAGTTCGTGTGTTTTTTTCGTTATTTGTTTCGTCAAAACTCACCATATTGCCTACCCAATAATTTAATTCCAAACAGGACTGTCATGCTCTATGATGGGTGTCTGAATGAAATCACGGTTTCCTGCTGTAGGCTGTTGCTTAGGAGATTTTTTTTTGTTGCACTGCACTGAATGCAGTCATGTCTTTCAGTAAAATAAGGACAAATTATTTGTAGGCCTACACACCATTTATGACGCCCAATATATTTTATTTCATGACACCAAGGTGTGGATTGGATTGTGGACTGGGCTGGGGGGGGGGGGGAGTGCGTGTGTAGTAAGTAGTACATGTGTGTGTGTGTGTGTGTGTGTGTGTGTGTGTGTGTGTGTGTGTGTGTGTGTGTGTGTGTGTGTGTGTGTGTGTGTGTGTAGGCTATGTATGTATGTATGTATGATGTATGTGTCTATATATATAGGCTATTATACATACATACATGCATACATACATAGCCTACATACATACATACATACATACATACTGTATGTACGTACATACACACACACACACACACACACACACACACACACACACACACACACACACACACACACACACACACTTACTACATACTAGTTCTGATACCTGTTGGAGCACACAATCACTGGCCTTTAGCCTCGCTCACATCTTGGCATGCAGCCTCTCTTCTGTCTCCCCAGAGGGTTTCATAGTCCACTTCCCTATCTGATTCCAACTTCGCCCAGGTGCTCCGTCAGTAGCTAACGAATGGAGCTCTCCATGGTGCTGAATCTGTGTCTCATTTTGTCCACTAATTAGCTGTTTTTGCCCATTTAGTCAGCACTAACCTAATTCAAAAATCCGGCCCTGTCACTGTCTGTTCTTGACCCCTGCCGGTACCCGTGCCAAATATGAATTCTGTCAGGTTGACGGTGTCCGAGGAACATGAAACAGAGATGCATACGTAGGTTTGCTCATTTATGTGCAAGATAAAATATGTGTAAAAGAGAGAGAGAAAGAGAGACAGAGAGGCTAGGTTCCAAAATGGGATACTCTGATGATGGTGGCATTTTTCGAAGGAAACTTAAGTCCTTGGTTGACAAAAATGTCTTTTCAGAATGAATTGAACGGCAAACTTGAGCTAGTGACTTTTTTCTTTTTGTTAAATTGATGTAGTGTTGTGGAAATTAACTTTTCACAAGTACTGTCTTAACTTCAAGTATAGCTTGCAAACTAAACTAATTGGGTGTGCTTTTCTTTACAGGCCCTGTGCTTCTTCTTGCTGGCGGTGACACTATCTTCTCATAGATACCTCGTAGGGGGCACCAAAGTAAGACTGGATGACAGACTTTCTGTAGCTTTGGCAGACTGGAGCTTTACTTACACAAACATTTGTCAGAGAAATGTAGATTGAAATGAAGCGTATACATGGGCTATAGCAGTATCTTCAAAGAAAGAAACAGTGGCTGGACAGTGGGACAGGCTATTCAGCACAGCTCGGGTATTCAGGGGGTGATTTGCTTCAGTATGGCCTCCACCACACAGCTGGGGCAGAGTTGGGTCGATGAGCAGCGGGACGCTAACCTTGTGATGTAGCTGGGTTTGTGAGATTTAGGTGTGATGACAGCGAGAAGCGAGCCTGTGATATAGACGGTGATAGACAGGTGGTTCATCCAATCACCTGCCAGCTATGTTTTGAATGTGCCTGCCCTTTTCAAAACGGTTTTCCAAGGATGAGTTCCCAGATGGTTTTGTGTAACAAACCATCTGGCAGTGTCAAGTTAGCGGGACGACCTTGTGATTAGAGATACCATCCTTCCACTGGAGAACCTTGTGATTAGAGATACCATCCTTCCACTGGAGAACCTTGTGATTAGAGATACCATCCTTCCACTGGAGAACCTTGTGATTAGAGATACCATCCTTCCACTGGAGAACCTTGTGATTAGAGATACCATCCTTCCACTGGAGAACCTTGTGATTAGAGATACCGTCCTTCCACTGGAGAACCTTGTGAATAGAGATACCGTCCTTCCACTGGAGAACCTTGTGATTAGAGATACCATCCTTCCACTGGAGACCCGGGGTTCGATCCCCGATGTTGACAAGCGTCTGCCCACAGAAGTGTCCCTGAGCAAGACATTTGACTCCCTACAAGCCCCATGGGTGCTGTTCTGTAGCTGACCTCTGACCTCCCTGTGGAGTGGGAGGAGAAAAGAGGATCTCCCTATGGGGATCAATAAAGTATCTACTGTTGTTCATTATTGCAGTCTCAGTGGCAGCCATTTTATCTCCACAACAACCCTGCTCTATGTCTGTGTTGAACACTCAGTGTAAGCCAGCGGCGCTTCCTAACCTTTTCCGACTCATGGCCCACTTGAAAATCTCAAAAATGTCCATGGCCCACATCCGACCATAAACAGTACGGAGGGCAAATAATGCGTTCTCAGAGCACTTTTCATATTAGCGATAGAAGGAGCTGTCCATCAGCACCATACAGAAATCAGAAACTAAAAGTGTGAGGTTGTCTAGGCTAATTAATGAATAATTGATTACAAATTAAATAATGGTATCATTCAACAATGGAGAAATGCATTATCTTACTATACATATTATTCTTTCCTCTCAAAGAATACAACTTGCAATAACTTTGCGGTCCACCAGTGGGCCCCAGCCCACAGGTTGGGAATGGCTGGTGTAGGCTATTCCTTTTAACACCAGTGTTGTTCTCTCTCAGTTGGACACGTATGGAGTGTCTGCACTGCTGTGCCTGTACATCCTGGGATTCGGCTGTCTACTGCTCTCTGTGGTCGGTGTGTGTGGAGCCTGTAAGGAGAAAAGATGCTACTTGATTCTGGTAAGATCTGGCATGTGTTGTGTGTGCATGCGTGCGTGTCAGAGATTGCAAAAGTACATAGATACTTTACTTAAGTAGAAGTGGTTACTTAAAAAAAAAAGACGTAAAAGCAGAAGTACTGATTCAACTTGTTCACTCAAGTAAAAGAAAAAAGTACAGAATCTGAAATATAATCAAGTATAAAAGTAAAAAGTATTTCTACCGGCTGTCTCTGTGCAAAGCTAACTGAACCTCACATCATATTGAGATTTTCTTCTCTAGAATTTCCACGCGCTATGCATGCTCAATTCTAGGGTGTGGACTCTAGAGATGATGAACCGAAGCACACACAGACACGCAGCTCTCCAATTATAGCAGTAGGATTACTGGGCTACAGGTGGTGTATGCTGATGGTATTTAATCTCTGGTCCTGGATTTGCTTGAAACAGTCACTGAAGAACTAAATCTAGGAAATGAAAATAAATAAATGGAGAGTCCTTCAAGTCAGTTTTGGTGGAGCACAAAGTCCTTCATCACTAGTGTTAGTGGTAGGGAGTGGACTCGGTTCAGGCGACGTGTGCCCAGCGCTTGGCGGATCCGAATCCGACACACGTGGGCCAGACTGCATGGACATCTCTTGGCCTCCAGAAAGACCCTGAGTGTCACGGGATCCGCCCACTCCTCCAGCTGTGCCTGCTTCCTGGTCACCAGGGCCGCGTCAGCGCCATGGTCCAGGAGCAGCTGGACGAAGGCCCCCTGGCACCTGTTATACAGCACCACCTCCAGCAGGCGAGAAGCCACATCAGGAGTCAGAACGGTAGCGGCCTGGAGCAGCAGGTGGAAGCAGTCCAGGTGGTTGCGTTGAGCGCTGATGTAGAGAGGATACCTTTCGAGGGTGTGAACACTGTCCAGGTCAACAGCAGCACGGAACCTGATGAGTTCCAGGAGCATGCGGACACAGTCCAGGTGACTGTTGAGCACGGCCCAGTAGAGAGGTGTGTTGTCTATGCCATCAGCTATGTCTACCTGGGCTCCCTGGGTGATCAGGTAGACCACACAGGCAGTGTGAGCCCTCCCTGGCTGCACGCCCCAGAGGGGTGCTCCCAGTCCCAACCCACCTCAACCGCTGCTCATTGATACACCTTCTGAAGCGGTCTTCCTGCAGCAGGATCCTCAGTTTGTCCAGGTCTCCTGCATCAGTGGCATTGTGTACCTGCCTGTCCTCATGCTCTGCTCGAGCATCCATTCCTTCAGGTCTCTCAAAGTACATCACCGACTGACTATGTGTGTGCATGCAGCATCTCAAACGGAAGGGACTGAAGTGTGTTGGGCATTATGACCATAACATTATGACATCATGACATCATACCATTATGACATCATGACTTTATGACATCATAACATTATGCCATCTTGACATTGTGATATCATAACATTATGGCTGATGACATCACAATATACCCTTTTCACAGGGGCCATTTCATGTCCAAAATTCAGGGTAAACACAGGTGCAAGCAAAACACTGAGGGTCTCCAACTTTCAATCACGGAAATTGGAAACCCTAGTATCTTGCTTGCACCTGTATTTACCCTGTCTTTTGGACACAAAATGGCCCCCATGACAAGGGTCTATTGTTCAAGTGACATTACTGATGACATCAGTGTGTGTGTGTGTGTGTGTGTGTGTGTGTGTGTGTGTGTGTGTGTGTGTGTGTGTGTGTGTGTGCGTGTGCGTGCGTGCGTGCTTGCGTGCGTGCGTGCGTGCGTGCGTGCGTACGTGCGTGCGTGCGTGCGTGCGTGTGTGTGTAGTTTGCAGTTGGGATGGGGGCAGCCAGCCAAACAATGATTGTTAAGACAGCACTAACATACCAGCCAATTTACGAGGTAGGTCTACAGCTCTTGGTTGCTCGGTTGCTTTTACGCACTGATCAAATGTTCATCTTCACATCTACACCCATAAAAACAAACACCAGCATTAACCAGAAAACAAACACAGCACAGATAACAAAAGAAATGTGTTTTAAAGATCCCATCCACACAAAAATGTGTTTTTCTTCTTGTTCCTTGGTCAAAGTAGAGTATTTTATACACATCTTAAAGCATGACTTCAGCCCGGGTGTCTGTAATGTCCAATACAAATGCACTGCTCACTGTAATGTCTCTGTCCTCAGGCAGAAGTGGTGGACAGGGAGTCAGCACTCAGGGAGTCAGCACTACAGCTGCCATTACGTGAAAATGGCCCGGCCAACAGTACCCTGCTGGAGCATATGCAAGCATATGTAAGCAGCTGTTATTCCTATACGACTTCAGCTCTACTCTAGATACTCTTACCATACCATTTTCTAATGCGCTGGAGAGAGAATTTAACTGCCACCTTGCATTGAATTGTAATTGTTTTTCTCTCCCACACGCAATGAAATGGGCCATGTCTATCAAACACGAATGTCTCAGGACACTTCTGGTCCCATTTTGACCAGGCTTGGAGGAATAATGCCTCTTCCCACTGTGTTCTGGCATTTAAATAAATACACTGATTGGCCCTTTACTCTGACTCCTGAAATAAAACCTGCTATACAAATTCAGCTATCCGTACAAATTACACTGACTGGCCTAAGTCAGAGTACAAATAAAGATCAACATTTCTAACTCAAATGTGAGTGATCACTTTTTTCTGGCATTAAAAAAAATACCCAGATTGGGCTGATGGGGGCGCTACAATTAAAGTAAAAAAGTCTTCATTTTGAAAAGCCATCACTGCTACACCGTTCGTCTGATTTTGATAGAATCTGGAAGGATGATATTGCTAGTGACTGCCCCAAGGGGACCTGCATCATTTGTGTGGGATGACATGTTTACTTGTTTTTGTGTTGTATTGTGTGTGTGTGTGTGTGTGTGTGTGTGTGTGTGTGTGTGTGTGTGTGTGTGTGCGTGCGTGCGCGGGCGCGTGCGTGCGTATGTGTGTATTTGTGTGCGTGTGTGTGTGTGTGTGTGCGCGTGCGCGTGTGCGTGCGTGCGTATGTGTGTGTGTGTGTGTGTGTGTGGCACTTATACCACAGTATAAGTGCTGTGGTCTTGTAGATGGCTACAAAGACTGGGGCTCCACCATCCCCGCCTCCTGTCTCTGTGAATACCCAGAAAGAAGATGTGTGAGTATTTTCCACGCATTAGACTTAGAGTAGAAGTAAAATATAACCAGTTGAGATGCCTCATCATTATTAAGAGACAGGCTAAAGGGGAAGTTGGAATTTTTCAAGTCGATGGTGATGATGTTGAAGATCATGATGATATTCCTCTCTTCCTCATATTATTAATGTAGAACATTTCTTTCACCAGTGCTTGTTGAACTTGTGGGCCTCTTATGTAATGACAGATTGAACTCTTCAACAGGTTAGACTGCAGGGCAATTACACCGTTGAGGCTCGAAAGGAGCAGCTCATTTATCAGGAGGTAAAGCATCTCAAGATTGTTTCAAAGAATAAACAAGCAAACTGGTGGTACAGTATAAACCAGTGATTCTTCACCTTTTTCATATCACTACAGACGACACATTAGAGCCATGGACCCCCATTTGATGAGATACTGTCTCTCTGACCAAAATATGGGAATATTCTTATTGTCACATATGATTTTGAAAGAGAAATAACAGAGAAACAGTCACTCCCCTACATTATGTACTTCTACTAACTGAAATAATAGTGAAGTTGAACAATTCATCAATTTGCTGGGGACCCGCTAGAAGGCTCAAATACCCATGGTGGTCCCCGGACAACACGTTGAGAACCACTGGTGTAAACTGTTGTTTTCCTACACATTTTCTCTCATCATGTCTAAATCAGTGGGGAACGTCTTTAGAGAGAAAGGGTTCTGCATTTATGATCACCTTAGAGATTAAGGTGGGTTAGGTTTGCCACACATAGGATGACACAATGAGTGCTGGAGAGCTTTAACAACCACAAGTAGGTGTTTGAAAAAGTAGCTGTAACTTCCAGACACAATCTCAATCATCTGATGTAGTAACCTCCACCCATCTGCTATTATTTGCAAATACCACTTCACTGAGTTCTAGTGTGGTTACATGATATCCCTCCCCTCTGTCTCCTCTATCTTTTCTCAAATTCTCCACTGAGGATGCTGTTTGCCTAAATGTTAGACATTAGGGAACACTCTTATTCAGAGTGACTTGCATTAAGTGCATCAGTAGAATATGTTTAAATTCATGTATCGCGCCCCAAGTGCAACATTGCAAAATCAGCCAATAAACAGGAACCTAAGGGTCAAAAAACAGTATTCAGATGGTAGAATAAATAAAAATCCTGTACTGTATCAAGGTTTTAGCTATTTTTAATCTACACTTTTGTTGTTTATCAACTGTAAACATAACTAACAACACTTTTTTTATTTACAGCCTTGCTTGCCGCTCTATATGGCCTCAGTGAAACGTGCTTTCTCAGTTGCGATCGGTTTCAAATTCGGAAGTGCAATCTTTTGGGTATGTGTCTTTTCATGTTTTTATGTTTCACACATTTTTGTGTTTGGGAGACTACTCACTCAAGTGTTGTCCTTCCCAATGAGCACAGATGAAAATGCCCATTTTGATTCATGTTCTGCTGCTATTACTAAAACACAAAAGTAAATATGCTGTTCTGATCTGCATTACAATATACTGTATTGTAGGTATGCCAGAATATGGAGAATGGCTCAAACTGACTATATATTTTTGAACACATATGCACATGAGAACAGGATATATAATATATATATATATATATATATATATATATGTGTGTGTGTGTGTGTGTGTGTGTGTGTGTGTACACACACACACACACACACACACACACACACACAGTAGTATATATATACTGTTATCATGTGCATTATGTGTTCAAACAAATGTAAATTATGTCCTTATCCCTTAAAATTAACAATTAATGTTCTGATTAATTTGGCCTGCTTTTTTGTCCTTTGCCAATCACATGCCTAACATCAGATTTTATGGAATATAAAAGGGATAACATGTACGCAGCCTTACATAAATGTAAATATACTGTTTCATATTAAAACATAAATGTAATATTAGCAACAACAGAAGCATATAAAACATAATATGAATCAAAATGAGCATTTTCATTAGTGCTCATGTGGAACCCTTAAATTAATTGAAGATCAATTTATAAGGGAATGGTGGAAGAGGTTCTCAGCCTCTCTTAAATCAAGGGGAATATACAGTAGTGCAGGAGAGAGAGGGTTAATGGGGTAGAGGTGCTGATCCTTGCTTTCTCTCGCCACCTCCTAACCATGGTGCTTGACCATAACTCACATTAAACACAACACATGTTTGTCTGACCGTGAATGACACACTTCTCAGGAACGGCTTGTGTGCTTCCTAAAACTGCAATTATGAGTTTTGGTTCC
This sequence comes from Poromitra crassiceps, assembly GCF_964638095.1. Taxonomy (NCBI): domain Eukaryota; kingdom Metazoa; phylum Chordata; class Actinopteri; order Beryciformes; family Melamphaidae; genus Poromitra; species Poromitra crassiceps. The sequence continues at coordinate 35,507,856 of NC_139624.1, forward strand.
TAGTTTCGTTTCCTGTTTTCCTCTAAGTCTCAAAGTAGGCTACCAAGTACAAGAAATGTGCAGAAATGTGTCTTGGTGACGTTGATGCAACTTGGACAGTTTCATCATACCCGTTTCCATAATACCAGTTGAATGAATCTACAGTATATATAAAAAGGGAGCTAGGGCTCTGTCTGTTTGTTTGTCTGTCTGTCTGTCTGTCTGTCTGTCTGTCTGTCTGTCTGTCTGTCTGTCTGTCCCACTGATGAGCCTAGTAATGTCATAATTCCCTATAGAGAGCCAAAGTGGATGTCACTACCTGCCTGACCATGCGTACCAAGGTCTTAAAAAAATATGAATGGTGGTGAACGGCAAGACATAATACTTTTTTTTTATCCCGTTTGATTTGTGCCATGAGGTGACGTTCACATCCAAATTTTGTCAATTTAAAAGATATCTATGCATGTCAAGAAAGTCACAGTTTGTCCTGAAACTGAAACGTAACATTTAATTTGGTGGGAGAGAAGTCACTTATGCGACTGGTTGTGCGTAGTCTTTCTGAATCTGATTTATAACTTATAGTGCCACAGTTTTACCACAAACTGTGACTTTCTTGACTTACAAAGTTATCTTTTAAATTGACAAACATATGTGTACCCCGTGGCACAATTCAAACGGGATCAAAACAAATAACGTATCTTTGCGTTCACCACCATTCATATATTTTTACGACGCTGGTGTACATAGGGTCTGACCGGAGGGAAGGGACTTTGGTTCTCTATAGGCCAGGGGCTTAATAAAGTGCATACTTCCTTCTAAAGACACCAATCCCATCAAGAAAGAAATGCACTCAGATGATTCCCATGTTGTTGTTGTTGATTATGTTGTTGTTGTTGCTGCTGTTGTTGTTGTTGTATTTGAACAGTGGCATAAGATTGAACACAGAGTAGGGGTTAAGACAGGATTTGATCCCAGAGCCCTGTACCACGAAGCTCGATTAGTGGTTTAGCGAGGTAACTTCAGGTTTAACCCTGGTTTGGCCGTGCTACGAAGCTAGTTAACTTCTTACCGACATATATTTCCATAGCAACTTATGCTTCACACTTAACCTGTAGCCTGTACTACGAAGCTAGTTTAATGCCTTATCCGAGTAAGTTTGAGTTTAAACCTGGTTTAGCCGTAGCCTACTACAAAGCAAGTTAACTTTCAATCACCATGGCAACTGACGCTGCAAAGCTAACCTGGTCGCGACCAGTAGCCTGTACTACGAAGCTAGTTTAATGCCTTATCCGAGTAAGTTTGAGTTTAAACCTGGTTTAGCCGTACTACAAAGCAAGTTAACTTTCAATCACCATGGCAACTGACGCTGCAAAGCTAACCTGGTCGCGACCAGGTTAGCTTCAGAGGATAAGATCAAAATCCATGACAGACCCATATAATCGGCTCTCTGGAGTCACTCACCGTTCATATAAGATCGCCATATGAAAAATAGATTGCAGTCAACTGAGAATATAACAAGAAAAACATTTGTGGCTCTGTAGGCTACATAATTAAATTAAGCCTACTTACCACTTTATGTCTTAACAGCTCAACGATGCGTGGAGAAATATGATCACTATTAATCACCGCGGCGCATATCATGAATGGACCCTCAAATGGAGTGAGGGTGATATTCTCCTACATGCCAGAAAAGCCTATACGTCTCAATTCAGTTCAGCAGTTTTCTCTTTTATAGTAGGCTATTAGGCTTTATACTAGGCTATTTTATATATGAATTATTCGATCAGTGCAACCACACACATGAGTGATAGAGATCATTATTCATTGAGCATGCGTTTCTAAATCTATGGTCTAAATAGGCTTACAGATTGTGGAAATGTATAGACTGAGATTACACATTTAGATTTGTTGCTGCTGCCTGTATCAATGCAGCTGTATCAATCGCTGATCAAAGTAAATCAAATGACTGATGTGAATACAAGCTGCTGCTTTAGACAGCCCTTCAGCAGACTATCCAACGCGGATTTTCATTCTGACATTAAATCGCGGATACATTAAATATCCGCTAAAACTCTGATCATGCACTGCGCTTCATTGAACGAGGAAATGGGTGTGGAAATGGGTGTGGGCGTGGATAAACTCAGCTGTTCATAATGTGATTGGCTGGCGCACCTCTTTCGCGTGGACGCGCGCCTGTGCACGAGCGAAAAACGTGCGCGTGCACAGGCAGATCCCAGGTCCACTTACCTAGTAAAAAACCAGCGTCGTAGTATCAGTTAACTAGATAGCTTTGATCCTGTTCAGTCAAACCAGATCAAAGGGACTTATCGCGGATCTGTTAAACTAGTTTCGTAGTACAGGGCTCAGGTTAGCTTCAGAGGATAAGATCAAAATCCATGAGAGACCCATATAATCGGCTCTCTGGAGTCACTCACCATTCATAAGATGAAAAATAGATTGCAGTCAACTGAGAATAGAACAAGCAAAACATTTGTGGCTCTGTAGGCTACATAATTAAATTAAGCCTACTTACCACTTTATGTCTTAACAGCTCAACGATGCGTGGAGAAATATTATCACTATTAATCACCGCGCGCATATCATGAACGGACCCTCAAATGGAGTGAGGGTGATATTCTCCTACATGCCAGAAAAGCCTATACATATAATATAGATATGGGATAAATGGGATAGCCCCAATACTAAATATGCAGGCTATTCTTGCATCTTTCAGCTGGAACTGTGTCCTGTAGGCTGTATGCCAATATATGAGCAAAAATAGGCTAGTTTTTATCAATGATAACTATGCCCGCATCGTCTCAATTCAGTTCAGCAGTTTTATCTTTTATAGTAGGCTATTAGGCTTTATACTAGGCTATTTTATATATGAATTATTCGATCAGTGCAACCACACACATGAGTGATAGAGATCATTATTCATTGGGCATGCGTTTCTAAATCTATGGTCTAAATAGGCTTACAGATTGTGGAAATGTATAGACTGAGATTACACATTTACATTTGTTGCTGCTGTATCAGACAGAAATCGCTGATCAAAGTAAATCAAATGACTGATGTGAATACAAGCTGCTGCTTTAGACAGCCCTTCAGCAGATCCAACGCGGATTTTCATTCTGACATTAAATCGCGGATACATTAAATATCCGCTAAAACTCTGATCATGCACTGCGCTTCATTGAACGAGGAAATGGGTGTGGAAATGGGTGTGGGCGTGGATCAACTCAGCTGTTCATAATGTGATTGGCTAGCGCACCTCTTTCGCGTGGACGCGCGCCTGTGCACGAGCGAAAAACGTGCGCGTGCACAGGCAGATCCCAGGTCCACTTACCTAGTAGAAAACCAGCGTCGTAGTATCAGTTAACTAGATAGCTTTGATCCTGTTCAGTCAAACCAGATCAAAGGGACTTATCGCGGATCTGTTAAACTAGCTTCGTAGTACAGGGCTCTGGTCCGCAGCAGGTTAAGTTGCAAGGATAAGATTAGACCTTAAAAGGCACCGCCCACGAACCAATCGAATCAGCAGTTTGGAAAAATGGCCAACCCCTTTCTGGACGAGTTTCCCATCGAGGAAGGAGCACGAATTGTAAGGGGGGCTCTGAGGAGAGAGAGAGTGTTTTGCGTCCGGCAGGATCCATTTGATCATTCAGAAAATGAAAAAAGGAAAAAAAAAGGCTCCTGTTGAATTAATCAAGGGCTACTATAAAGCCTTGCACTTGTTGCAGGCTACATTTAAATTAAGCCCTACTTACCACTTTGGAATATGTTTTTTTATATTCATTTTTGTGCTCTCAAGTAGCCTAGATACATTGTTTGACCCCGCCGATCGATTGCAGCTGAATAGTGAGTGGAGAAATTTCAATAAACCGGCATAAAAAGGTTACATAAATGTCTCCAAAGCACGGTGCCATGTGCGCAACGGAGCTGAGACTGACGTTGGGTTGGAATTGAAATGGTCATACATGCTAGAATAGCCATACTACATCTAAGCAATTTAATATGGGATCACCTGCACACAGGCGATCCCATATTAAGATGATTCATATCTAGGCTACTCCTGCATTTTGCAGCTGCAACTGTGTTGCTTTTGGCCTGTATGATGTGCTTGAACTTCATATTTCCAGCATCATTATATGAAATATGGAGATATGCGACTGCTGAGCCTATATATGTGACCACAAAATAGGCTATTTTTTATAAATGAAATCTATGCCCGCACGTAGGCTACCGTGTTGATTCAGTTCAGAAGCATTTTTTTATTTTATTATCATTATTTGTTTTTATTGATTAGCCTATAGGAATTATTCAATCAGTGCGACTAAACACATCATGAGATCATTATTATTCATTGAGCCTAAATGGTCTATACATACGGTTTTTTGACTGAGATGGATTACACATTGCTTCCACAAAAGACATTATTGAGAGGGTGAATTGAGCTGCTGTAGATAGCCTACGTGGAGGCAGAAACCGCTCTTCAAAGAAATTACTGGTGTGGATAAAAGTGGTAACTTTAGACAGTCATTCAGGAACAGACTAATAATATCCAACGCAGATTTTTATTTGCGGTTTCAATGACCGAGGAAATAGGCGTGTCTGGCGCTGTAGAAGTTGGAGCAGTCCATATTGCATTGTGATTGGCAGTTGTTAAAAACCACGCCTCTTTTGCGGGCACGAGCTCCAGTGCACGGGCATTTTCATGTGCACGAGCTCTCAGCTTGATTAGAAAAACCTGGTTCCACTAAACGAGTGGCAACCGAGGTTCGTGGTACAAGTTAACAATCGAGCTGACCAGATCAAGGGACAGATCCTGGATCTTATAGAACATTCGTGGTATAGGGCTCAGGTCAGCATGTGGTTTGGGTCGTAACTTTTGTAGGCTTGTAAACTTTAACTCTTGTGTTTCTGTTTCCAGGTGGTTTTACTTGTTTTGAGCATCAAGCTGATTGTCCAGATAAAGAGGAAAAAGGAGTTCCTGGCTCTTCTTCAAACTGACAAATACACGGTTCCTGGACCCACATAGTCCCTGAGTACATTTCCATACAGGTTACTGATTCGATTAATTTGGATACTAATCTGCACCTTGTTTGAGTTAGCACATTTGAACGCAACATGCTGTCTATCATAACCTGGATAATATGTGCTACATTGTATAGCAACACATTGCTATTAACATGTTTTATCGCACGTTGTTGGTGTTGAAAAGTAACACCAGTGAGTTTATACATGTTGTCCCTGAATGATACCAGAATGACTTGTTTAAAAGGGCCTTGTCATGCACACTTTGCAACCACATCACCCCATTCGATTCTGAGCTTTCCTCAAAGCACTCTCAGCAAGTGATATGATTGTCTTCTCTAGTCACAGTGAATATGAGGTTTATGCAGCAGGGGAATCACTAATCCACTAGTATGATACACTTGTTTCACCTGGAAAACAAATAATTTACTTTCAAGGTTTGGAGAATTTCAAATTGCCGGGGAAGGTTTTCAGAAGCCCTTTTTTGTATAGGAAAATTGATCATTGGATCAATATCCTTGCAGAAATCCTTGCTGTTACCAGAGGTGGAAAGTAACTAATTACATTTACTCTAGTTACTGTAATTGAGTAGCTTTTTTGTGTATTTAGTTTTTAAAATCAGCAATTTTACTTTCACTTAAGTAAATTTTGCTTGAAGTAATGTACTTTGATACATTTTAAATAGCCTCAGAGTACAGAGTAAAATACATCCAAAGTTTCCCCGAGTTTACTGTGAACTGTGCACCAAAAACAGTAACACTAGTAACAATTTTTTAACGGACAATCCCATTGGCCAAGGGCCAGCGTGCCGTCATATACCCGGGTTAAAGTAGTAGTCACACTACCTCTCCTTGCAGTGGACATGGCTGTAGGAGGGAATCGAACCCGGGTATTTGGTGTGGGGCCTTCTAAAGTCAAACACGCTAACCATTCGCCCAAGGAGACAGTCCCAAGGAAAGTAAGTATTGGCTGCTCAAAAGTCACTAGAAATCGCCAGATGACATCATCACAACGAGGGAAGGGGGGCTACGATGTGTGTGGGAAGCACTGTGATCATAAGACCTCTCTGGATGACACGCAAGTAGAGCAAACCGCCATCAAAACCAAACGCAACTCTTCACCAAAAGTTGAACAACGGTCAGTCAGAAAGCAACGAGAATACATTGACGAGTAGTAACTAAGTAACTTTTACTCTGAGTACATTTTAAATGACCTAATTTTTACTTTTACTCAAGTAGATTTTTAAACCAGTAATTTGACTTCTACTTAAGTAAAATGTAATGAAAGTAACAGTACTTTTACTTGAGTAGATTTTTTTGGTACTCTTTCCACCCCTGTCTGTTACATGTACATCCACATAACAACCGAGCCAAATGCCATATCACTTACAGTATGACTTGTTGCATGAACTGCCTGCAGTCGTAATGACACTGTGAGTAAATATATTGTTTGTTTCTAAACGGATTTAATCTGAAACAAAACTTCTGTCTACTTGTGCACTTTAACCATTAATTACAAATATAATCGGTTCTTCCAAAATTTTTGTATTTCTTTTCTCTCTCCTAAAGTCAAGTATGTTTTTTTTTATGGAATGAATTCATGTACTGTTTTATAATCAGCTATAAATAAAAGAACGAAAACAAAAACATGACCGGTTCAATCTGTCTTTCATTGTTTATTTTGCTCTAGTTTGTTACCATTTAAAATCTATGCTGAAATGTGTTCACAGTAGCTATTACCAGCCGTGACAGTGTGTGGCTGGTATTATTTCACCTTACATGCCCACTTTATGCTAATCCCATGCTTTTTTTCTCTCTTTTTTTGCAAAAACCATGCAGTTTTTTGCATGCAGTATAAATGGGTTTGTGGCCTGCTGATCGAGTTCTGCCTCCCACCCACATCCTCTGTGCTGCAGCATGCATTCATATCCTCCAGATGTGTGAGCAAGTGAGTGTGTGTGTGTGTGTGTGTGTGTGTGTGTGTGTGTGTGTGTGTGTGTGTGTGTGTGTGTGTGTGTGTGTGTGTGTGCGTGCGTGCGTGCTTATGTACACATGTGTGTGTTAAACATTGAGACCCAAGGATTGCATTTGATTTCAATCAGTGGATTTGAAGTTGACTGAAACATTTGGCAGTAATAAACTAGGCAAGCAAGCAAGCATGTACAGTATGTATGTGTGTGTGAGTGTGTGTGTGTTTGTTTGTGTGCATGCGTGCGTGCGTGCGTGCGTGCGTGCGTGTGTGTGTGTGCGTGCGTGTGCATGTGTGTGTGTGATCATGGCAAAATGTGGTCCTGGAGACATCCATAATTGTAGCAGGAACTAGAAGCGGTTTTGAGTACTTTGCTACTTGTTAATGTTGTCATGAAACGTGTGTAGTTCAGATCACTGAAGGCCAAGTTCGGAGATGGGTGTGGTCCAAGCAAGCGGGATGCTTGCCCCCCCACTGTATACGCCCCTGACCCACATTCGCCTGGTCTCTAGTTTAGGTCTATGTTTCTCTTCATAGCTGTGTCCCTAGTGTCCCAGCCTTGTTAACAACTCATGATGTGATTATAATGCACAAATAACAAATCATTCGACTCTTTTCAGGCTGACAGTCCCTTCCTGCTTTGCCTTCCAGTTTTACTCTGATGTTGGGTCGGTTGTGGTGTGTTACAAATGACTTGTCAAACCAATGAAAATGAAAACAATACATCACTCTTTTTACACTACTGTAGCCCAGTGGTTCCAAAACTGGGATACGTCTACCCCTAGGCATACGTGTTGGTACTACAGGGGGGGAGAAAGGGAAAATAAAAAATCTCAGAATAAATCATGAAAATAAATGCAACGTTAAAAATAAATCTGCTCCTCAGGAGGCACTAATTGCAACTCTTTCACTCCATGTCTTATTTTGTAATGTTATATTCTTCAAAAGGTGGGTTGTCATTCATTCATTACATCATATGTTATTGTTTTATCTTGCAGTTTTCTAAGCAAAATGTTGTAGTTGGGTAAAGGGGGTACTTGGATTCCGAAATCAGGGAAAGGGGGTTACTGAAGCCAAAAAAAGGTTCAAGAACCACAGCTTTAGAAAGTCTCAATGGCAACTCATAATAACTCTCTTTACAAATCCAAACCAGGAAACAATAAAAGTCAATATAAACACTGTAGGCCATTTGGCGGTCAGACAAACATGTTGTCATGTTTAATGTGAGTTATGGTCAAGCACCATGGTTAGGAGGTGGAGAGAGAAAGCAAGGATCAGCACCTCTACCCCATTAACCCTCTCTCTCCTGCACTACTGTATATTCCCCTTGATTTAAGAGAGGCTGAGAACCTCTTCCACCATTCCCTTATAAATGAATTCAAGGGTTCCACATGAGTAGTAATGAAAATGCTCATTTTGATTCTTATTATGTTTATGCTTCTGTTGTTGCTAGTATTACATTTATGTTTAATATGAAACAGTATATTTACATTTATATTAGGCTGCATACATGTACATATAGCCTTTTATATTCCATAAAATCTGATGTGAGGCATGTGATTGGCAAAGGACAAAAAAGCATCCCTGATTAATCAGAACATTAATTGTTCATTTTAAACGGGACAAGGACATCATACATTTGGTGTTTCTGATTTCTTCTCACACTTATTTGGTGATATGGTTCCTAAAATGCTTTGGTTGCAGAAAAGTCATACATTGTGGTTTTTCTGCAGATGTCGTAAATAATACATCTGCAATTATCAGTTTTGGTTCCTCCGCCACAGTCAACTGAGTTTTTGCCCATTTATCTGTCTGTCTGTCTGTCTGTCTGTCTGTCTGTCTGTCTGTCTGTCTGTCTGTCTGTCTGTCTGTCTGCCTGCCTGTCTGTCTGCCTGTCTGTCTGTCTGTCTGTCTGTCTGTCTGCCTGTCTGTCTGTCTGCCTGTCTGCCTGTCTGTCTGTCTGTCTGTCTGTCTGTCTGTCTGTCTGTCTGTCTGTCTGGATTTGCATTGAACTTAGCAGAAAGGAGGCATGGCACTAACTAAATAACTAACTAACTAAAAGGCGCCTAACTTCCAAACAGATTCACATACCACAAACTTTGTAGAAAGGTTGGTCACGGGCCAAGGACGAAGTGATTAATGTTCCATGCCTAGCCAAAAGGGGGGGTGTCCAATGGGCGTGTCCAATCACAAAAAGACACCTAACCCACGTAAAACGACGAAACTTTGTAGAAATTCAGTTTGCCGAGAACAAGCTGATTAACTTTCCACGCCCACTAGCCAAAAGGGGGCGTGGTAATGGCCGTGGCCAATAACAAAGCGGCACTTAACTTCCACACGGATTAACGTAACATCACGAAACTGTGTAGACAAGTTCGACGCCCACTGGCCAAAAGGGGACGTGGCAATGGCCATAGCCAATCACAAAAAGGTGCTTAACTTCCACATGGATTCACATACAGGTAACACCACACAAAAGTGTAGAAAGGTTGGTCCTTGGGCCTAACTTTCCACGCCCACTGGCCAAAAGGGGCGTGATAATTGGGGTAGCCAATCACAAAAAGGCACCTAAGTTCCAGTTTCACGCCACGACACTAGTGCTGGGTATTGGCAAGGACCTCACGATACGATACATATCACGATACATGGGTCACGATACGATTGTATCACGATACATTGCGATACAATAAATATTGCAATATATTGAAATACTCTACATAATTTACTGAAAATTAAATTGCTGTGTACCACCCTGGGTCATATAATAATATGTAAATCACTTTATATTGATAACTTAGTGGACAAATTGAGTCAAAACTACTGAGTGTTGAGTGTGTTACTCAACGCACTGAAATAAAAAGCATCCTTATTGTGTCACTGAACACACGGCTGTGCAAAGAATCAATATGGCGATATATCCCGATATTTTTCTGAAATATCGATACAGTATTGTGGAAAAAAATATTGCGATATATTGCCGTATCGATTTTATTGCACAGCCCTACACGACACTTTGTAGAAAAGCGTGGCAGAGGTATGCCCTCTACCAAGTGCCCTTTAACCAGGGGTGGGCAATTATTTTTCTTGGGGGCAACACGAGGAACCCAGATTAATTACCAGGGGCCTTTTTTTTGTCATGCCGTAACCTCTAATCTTATCACTAGATTAAATTATACAGAACATATGGTGCACTTATTCTTCAGCATTTATTATTATGAAAATAACTCCCAACAGCCAATTTAGGTCATCTCATTAGATTTTTTTTTTTTTTAGCTTCGTAAGTTAAATGGTGTTTGTCTTAGACCTCCCGAGCCAGGCAGAACCATCATGAGGGCCGGTTCTGGCCCCTGGCCCATAATGCCCAGGTCTGTCACTATTAATCTCGTAGCATGGTTGGCTTGGTGCCAGGTAGAAAACACTGTATACAGTATAAGGATTTTGTGAAACCTCAATGGAGATATGAATCTGAAATTCACTTCCTGCTAAAGGGGCCATGCACGAAAAAGTGGGCGATCACTTTTGAGCTAAATAAGCATCATAACATAAGGGTCGGCCACATCCCCGTCTCTCCCATTGCCTCACAGGATTCTCTCAAAAACACTTTCAATCAAAGCTCTGAACTGACCTTTGCCCGGTTAGGAGAGAGAGAGAGAGAGAGAGATAGAAGAAACATGGGGAGAGTGAACCCTTGTTTGAAACGAGGTTACATTATCCTGACAAGTTTGCTCGGGGTAAGTGCTTTTCTTTCTATGGTGGTGGAGACAAAAACCTGCATAAAAAAACGGAGCTATGTTTCTTTAAGTGTCAACGTTTACTTTAGTTTCGTTTACCGTAGTTTCGTTTATTTCGGTCAAAAAAACATTCACGCTCACATTCACTGTAACTGTAACACTGTAACAATGTTTGTCAGCCTCAAAACGCCACTGAGTGCCAAAACATTAGCTTGTTAATCATCTCGAGTCACGCTCTTCCTATGGGGGGACGGGCGGGGGAGGGGGGTGCACCTTTTATCAAGCTTTCTCTAAGGGGAGGCCCACCGTCTCAGACATTGAAAACCCCTCGCTTAGGGGAACTAACTCCACAGAATTCTGGCAGACCTGCCTCTACTTGATTTTTACTCTCAAATGTGGAGATTTTGCCCAGAATCCTTCAGCAACATGACTCAAAAGCCATATACATTGGTTTAAAGCTGCCTTAAAAAATGTGTTTTGGGGTTTAGTTGCCCTTTAAGTTTATGTTGGAATATGTCTTTTGGTGTTTTGCTGCATATTGGACTGATATTTTTACACTGTAAAAAATTTAAACAGGTTATTTAATCCAGAGTGAGCCAGTATTATAAACTGTTAAAAATGCCAGTAGGTGAGATAATATATTAATAGGTAATGTATTTATATTTGGTATTCGATCATTATAAATAATAGCCGACATTCGATAATTGTGTTGAATCAACAAACATTTCTTTGATAGGCTACTGCTCTGCTGTATTCTGCCTTGGTCCATGATATTGACATTTGGATTGGATTGGAAACTAGTGGAATTATCTCAAGTACTACATAATTTTCCACTCGTTTCAGGGAAAATGTTGACTTCATGACTGAATCTGTGGCTAAATCATTTGCTCAGGGGAATCTTTTTATTTTTAATTTTTTACAGTGGGGACTAGTGTGAAAATGAGCCCCCACTGAAAGAAAAGAGATAGCAAATGGATAGCATCATGATCTAATACAGCATTGATACCCATAATGCCATTGATAAGCAATGCAAACACATCTCCACAATGCATTAATTATTCTTATTTAGCGGTCACACATTCTCATTCCTTGTATCAAGAGTGTTCACAATTAATTCAAGCAGTAAACCAAATGTCTGGTCCCATGTTTTGATGTTCGGTTGTGAGGCTGCTCTCTGGTTTACATTTAGATTACAGAGTGGGGCTTTCAAATGTATCTATGAAACCAGACCAGTGTGTATGATGCAACGTGTTGTTGATGCAGATCATCAGTGCCCTGCTGTTGGCAGCCACTCTGTTTTTCCATGGATACTTTCACAGTGGATCGAAGGTAATACACACACACACACACACACACACACACACACACACACACACACACACACACACACACACACACAACCCCGGTCCGTCCCAGGTCCTTTCTGTGTGGAGTTTGCATGTTCTCCCCGTGTTCGTGTGGGTTTTCTCCGGGTGCTCCGGTTTCCTCCCACCATTAAAGACATGTATGTTAGGGTTAAGACTCCTGTCAGTACCCCTGACCAAGGCAATGGCAAAAGAGCTGGAGTTGTCTATCTATCTCATTCCATACTATATTCCACTGTGCAAAAATGATTCATAACTTTAATGTTAACCCTCAAAGTGGTAATCTGAGATATTATATATATATATATATATATATATATATATATATATATATATATATATATATATATATATATATATATATATATATACATACATACATACATACATACATACATACATACATACATACTATTATTATTATTATTATTATTATTATTATTATTATTATTATTATGCTTGGTGAAAAAGTGGAAATATCGTAATGGTCCAATTGCAATCCACGGAAAAATTGTCTGGTGTGACTTAGCCTTAAGAAATGCATAGTCCCAGACCTCTCATGCTTGGTAAAATAGTTCCACATCCCCACAGGCTTGACCCCTCAGTGTTGTAACTTCTTCTGTCGTCACAAAGCTTCAGCTGTCTCTAACCAAGACACCCACTTTATATGGAATGTTTAACATGTGAAGCTTTATTGATCCCTGTAGGGGAATTCTCTTTTCACTTGCCTCACTACACAAGGAGGTCAACGTTCAGTGTCAGCTACAGAGCAGCACTGCTGGAGCTGATAGAGATTGTTTTGCTCGAAGACTCTATAGCAGGCCGAATGCTTGGACCTGGGTCTGCCTGAAGAGCGGTCTCAGCAATCACCTGATCGTCTGTTTGTTTCCTCCCCAGATAGACGAGCTTCTCCCAGGAATAAGTATCTCATATGCTGTTGAAATCCTAACTCTGCTCCTGTCCATCATTGGTGTGTATGGCGCCTCCAAAGAAAAGAACTGGGCGCTGATAGTGGTGAGTGTCTCCTCAGGTCTGATTTCTTCACCTGTTGAAAGACAATTGGGGCACCAAAATAATTGCAGAAAATTAAAAGAAATGTTGGTACTTCCAACACCTCCTCATACTGAAACGACAGAATAGGTCTTTGTCCTGACCAGTGTTGGGCAAGTTACTTGGGAAATGTAATTAGTTACTGATTACTGATTACTTCTTAAAAAGTAATAAAAGTTATACTTTACTGATTATGATGATATATGGTGTATATATGATATATGATAGTATTGTTTTCTTCATAGCCGATTTATATGTTGATTAAGGCTGCTTTCTCACTGGGAATGGTTGCTTTTGTTCCATTCCGTTCCGTTCCGCACCCGGGAACGATTGCCCCCCCTCCCCTCTCCCCCGCTGGTCAGCTTTCACATTTAACATTTCTTCCGCGCTCGGAAATGAAACAGAGTGCACTTGCGTCATCAACTATGCCTGCTGTGTATCCTTGGCTTGCTCCATGGGTTGTCTATGAGGTTCGGAACGGTTGGCTTTCACACTCGCAAGTGTTCCGTGCCCGGGCAGTGCACGCCAAAGCGTTCCCTAGACCACCTTTTCAAGTGGATCCTGTCACGTTCCCTGTTGCGCGCCCGGGTGCGGAACGGAACGGAACGGAACCTTCACACTCGTCAAATGTTCTGAAATTGGAGTCAATTTGGGGACAAGTTAACCTGACGCTGCCAGATGGACGGTATAGCTCCACATAGTTTCACTAAACCAGTCGATCTGGGAATGCAGTAACCAGACCCGCTGACGGAGGCGGGCACTTTTTCCAAGCTACTTGGCAGGTGATTGGATGACCCATCTGTCTATCACCGCTGGTGGGTGTTAACTTCAACCAATCAGATCGCCGAAGGTGCCTGTGCCCTGATCTCCGTGGTATTCATTGATTGAGTCCTCGCGGTCGTAAAGTCACCTTCGAAGCATTTAGTTAGATTATAACGAACTAGTTGTGTGGCTTAGCCTTCCCAAATGTTGAGGGTCGTTTTTTAGAATTTAATACATAGAATTGGGAACGTTACATTCAATTTCATTCAGACTGCCTGTCACTTCCGCGGCGGCAGCCATGTTGACGAGTGAAAAGAACTACAAAGACCATGTACCCACTACTTGCCCAGACGAGCCTGAGCCCGCCTACGGCTGCCGCTGATTGGTCGGGCCGGCATGGTTCGACCAATCATCTTAACTGCCTGTGCATGACAAGATGGATACGTCGAGAGAATCTCTTTTGATCTCGCGAGGTTATCCATCTTGCAAGCAAGGTTAGGGACAAGTGTGCTCGGGAATGGTTCCAGGGCACCAGTGTGAAAGCACCCTAACTTGATGATATGGCAGAGATACTGTACCACGTGCAAACGAAGTGAAGTGGTGCAAAAGCATGTGAACTAAGCTATTGTGATACAAGTTTGGCAGGTCTGAATGTGCCCCTTTTTAACATGGAGCACCTGCCCCTCTAAAGGTCTTTGCACGGCCAGCTGGTCCCTATTTTTGTGACATGAAAATGGGGTCACAAGCCAAAAAAGTTTGGGAACCCCTGATTTATGAAGTGTTATCTTGTGACTGTGTCACAGCGGTTAATGTTACGTTCTAAAGCAGAAATAAGTTCACACACTCAAACACACAGCAACAGAGCAGCTGTCTGCAGGAGAGAAACGGAGCAGGGGAAACAAGCAGTCGCCGAGGGGGTGTGACAAAGTGGCCATATTTGAATGACAACGACTGCACTGTGCAGCGTGCTCTTTATTGGCTGCGAGCCCACAAAGTGGCATTGGTCGTTAAGGTGAGTGCGGGTTATTTGGTCACGTCACATTGGAGAGCCGTTCAGCCAATAGGAAGAAAATGAACATTTGAATCTAGAACTGGGATTTATTTGAACATGGTAGCCGCTATGCTGCATACAAATGATAAAATGTGAAGAATTGCAATACTTTACACACACAAAATTCTGGATTTTGACCTGAATCCATTAATGATTAACACCACCATACATATGGGTTTCAACTGAAAAAAGTGCATTTGGTGTGCAGGTCCTCTTTAATTAGTAAAGTAATTTGAAAACACACACACACACAAAGGGTCACCATAATTAGCCTGATCAGTCACAATCAGTAATCAATATAAACAGAAACACACATTAAGCCATTAATCAAACCAATAAATAACAGCAGTCAATGTCAGACAACCAGGATCATACTTCAGCAGTTACCTAGTGTTTCTGTCGTTACAACATGTAATAAATACATGAGCAGTTTGAATTAAACTGAAGCTCCCTGTGTTCTCCGGGTAAATATGCCAAACTCCCTTTAAGACAGCGGTTCTTAACTGATTGGTCATGACCCAAAAGTGGGTTGTTGGGCCATTTTGAGTGTGTTGCAGATATGTGGATCAAAAAAATCGTATACTCCTTGAGGACATGACATTACTGTCTTTCAGAGGCTGTAGTGTAGCAGGCTTCAGAGTGAAGATAGCCTACTGGTGTCCATGAAAACTAGAAGACCTGGCATCCATTGGTACCAACCAGTGCAATCTAGTAAGAGAGTGCCACCAGTGGAGGTCCAAAATGTGTGACTCAGTAGCAAATTAACAGCCAGGAAGGGGGATACGTTTGAATGCTAAAATAAAGCTGATAATATACAATTTGATTCTTTAAACGTCTGATCCTTTGAAAGTACATCACAAACTGTCCATTTTGCTGCAACTCGACAGTGCTGCTTAATCCAGAACCTTACTTCCGGGAACTCTTGAGAATAAAAAACTGGTCCATTTGAGTGAATGGAGATGTCGCGACTCTTCTATATACACGACTCTGGTACCAACCACGTCATGCTAGCTTGTCGGGAAGGGGCTAAATAACGCTCCAGGCAACATTTTGGCAGAGGAAAAACTGGCATGGCCATTTTAAAAAGGGTCCCTCACCTCAAGATATCTCAATGAGAATGTAATGGCGTTTTTATGTTCTTCCGATTTTCCCTTCTCCCAACTTGGCCAATTTTCCCCCTGCTGCCCTGGTCGCTGCTCCACACTCTGCCATGCATCTGGGGATGCATGGGATCTGCTAATCCCATGCATTTTGTTTTATTTTTTGCAAAAACCATGCCGTTTTTTGCATGCAGTATAAATGGTGTGTGTGTGTGTGTGTGTGTGTGTGTGTGTGTGTGTGTGTGTGTGTGTGTGTGTGTGTGTGTGTGTGTGCGTGTGCGTGCGTGCGTGCGTGCGTGCGTGCGTGCGTGCGTGCGTGTGTGCGTGCGTGCGTGCGTGCGTGCGTGTGTGTTATAGTTCACAGTTGGAATGGCCCTGGCCAGTCTGACCATGTTTGGCCTGCTCGTCAAAGACATCCATGCACAAAATGAGGTACGAACGAACAGTTTACTATTAAAGGTCCATTTACTTAGTGAAGTAAAAACTGTATTCATTGTGACCTATTTCATTTTCAGTCATGGTTTTTTATGTTAAAGGAAAAGTTCTGATCTGGGAGGGAGTCCTTTCAACCCAATCATAAAGCACTTGCAAATTGTCTTTGGAGATATAGAAACAGATTGCTGGTTTAGCAAGCATTCTGTCAATAGAGCTAAAACATCCTGACAAGTATCAGTCACAGTAGGACCAGTAAGATTTATTTCAAGACATAATTTGATTTACCCTATTTTTTTTTCATCAAATGCTAATGATTTCTGCTTCCAATATCTCTATAACAAAAACATGGCTGATATATTTGGTTGGAAGAATGGACTCCCAATTTACAGTAGTGAATCAGACTGCTTCTTGTAAACATTAAATATCATTTTACAAGCAATAGATTTATTTTTAAATGCACCACGCCACTTAATTCAAATATTTATCAAATGCCGTTTTGTTTGCAGGCAGAAGAGGAGGTGAGGCGCGGACACCTGTTCTTGCTGCCGCTGAATGAAACCAGCAAATCTGCTCAATTTGGCCATCACGTTGTCCTCTACATGAATAACATGCAGACCACTGTAGGTAACCTTATGTGGTGGAGGTGGTGGTGGTGGTGTGTCTGCTAGCCCACAAGGTGTTGTGATGTGCCTATAGTGTAGTAGTTAGAGGAAAGGTGCATGCCTACTTCCTACTTGCTTGCTACCCTGTCGCCCACAGCTCACTGCCACTGGCTAGCCCTTGTGGTGATCACTGAAGCAGCCTGGTGCATAAGTCTTCTCTTGGCACACAGCCTCTCTATCACCAAGACTCCCGCCAGGCCTCCTTGTGCCCACACATGCTAACTGGGTGCACTGCGGCCCCAGGCAAACACAGCAGGGGATCTCGGGGCTACAATGGTCCCCAGAGGTGGTGTGCAGGCCCACAGTGTGAACATGCCCTGGCATCACCATCAGCCAACCACTGTCCTGGTGCCTTGTGGGTTAGACTGGGAGGACAAAAGGTTACGGGAGTAGAAAAGCAACATGGTGACCTCACCCGCAGGTGGACTTCGACAGACTGAGAAACTGTGTGCAGCTGGGGAGGGTGCTGGTTGTCTTGGGCTTCCCTTGCCACTGGAATCCACCCTTCTACAGCCAGGAAATGCTTTTGAGGAACACACCCCCCATCTGACACTTTAAAGATCTCCTCGCACAGGACTCTACTTTGACCTTGGTGATAGAACATCTCGAACCAGCAAGTCTGGTGGTGATGGGGTGTCTGGTGATGGCGCAGGTTTGAATGAACTGGAAATCCCGGCCTAGTAAGACCCCTACACATCAGCGGCACAGGGCTATCATAGTCACTAGCAGCTGGGACTGAGTGGCAGCTGCTCTCAGCAGAGCCTTGAGTGACTGAGCAGCTCTATTTATGATTGCACTGCTCACCCCATACATGGAGAGGAGCTAGGAAAGGTGGCCTAAAATTTGCCCACTCAAACCACTCCTGGATAGGTACCACGCCCCTATCAGGACATTCCACCCTGCGGTCGCAAAAAAGAAGGAACAAACTTGAAACTGGTATGGAACGTGAGAACCCTCCTGGACTCTAGCCTACTGGCAACTTTGACAGACCCCATCGGAGAACAGAATTAGTCCCTGCTGCTGAACTGAGGTGATACAATGTTGACAATGCTGCCCTGAGCAAGACCGGCTACTTCTCTCATGGTCAGACCTTCCATCGCTACGGAGGGTTTGACCTAACTGAGAAGCTGAGGGAGATGTGCTCAGAGGACTCCATGAACCTGAAGTGGGCCTCGATTAGCTCCTCTCTTCAAACCATTGGTTGCAGAGGCAAAGAACATCAAGGCTGGTTTGATGACAACGCTGACACCATCAAGAACTTGCTGGACAAAGCGCACAGGGCAACCTTAATGAAATAACCCCCTTAGTCAGCTCAATTATGCAGCAGTAGCAGGTAGCTTGCAGGAAAGTTCAAAAACCATGCAGACCCTGCAAAATGAATGGTGGACAACAAGTAAGGCTCATAGGATACAAATGTGCACAATTTCAACAACTCTGTGGGAGAACCCTTCACATGTCGCTGCTACACATTGTTGGCAATCATGAGCCAACGTAGGTCAAAAACGAGTGTTGCTGGTATCTTCAGATTTGGAGTGATTTGGTAACTTTCATCTCCATAGAACATTATGGCGAATAATTATTTTCCTGAAACAAAAGGGAAAGTATTTTGGTGGAATGCCACTGTAGAAAATGGAATGCTGTGGAATGTTTAAAGCCACATTTCTCACGTTTTACTTTTAGACACATTCAGATACTCAAACAGACAAAAAAGAAAATGTCAAAATGTCACCATGTGAAGGGTTTTTATGGCCCACAAACTGCTCTGTTACCCCCCTTAACAGCAGATGGTCTCACACATTTTAACCACCAAAACCGGATCCTGTTGAGGTGGGCTGGACACTTTGCTGCACTCTTCTGCAGACCTTACCATGCTACAAGGACTACCTGAACCTCCCCCCATCCATGACCTCAGCCAGCCACCAACCTTCATGGAGGTTCTAGCAGGTGTCCGCGCTTTAAAGAACAACAAATCCCCTGGCACTGAGAGCATCCCTGCTGAACTACTAAGGAGGGAGGGTACCTCTGCACATTAACTCCTCATCAGTATATTGTGAAGGCCTGGGTAGGTAGATGAGATACCTCACCAGTGCAGGGATGACAACATCGTCATTATTTACAAAAAAGTCCATCTGCGCTAACAGTAGGGGAATATCACTCCTGCTGTTGCTGGCAAGGTCCTGACCAAGGTGATGCTACAAAGGCGTATCAAGGACAAGGTAATCTGTATTATCCCCGAGGGACAATTTGTTGCACAGCCAGCAGTAGTCAACAATCAACACACACTAATCAACACATGAACAATTTACAAAACACACCCACACACACACACACGCACGCACGCACGCACGCACGCACGCACGCACGCACGCACGCACGCACGCACGCACGCACGCACGCACGCACGCACACACACACACACACACACACACACACACACACACACACACACACACACACACACACACACAATCACATACTGTAGTGTTATTTAAGGGGCCAATAGCAGCAGGGACAAATTAATTCTTAAATCTATTCCTGCATCTTGGCAGAATATATCTGTGACCAGATGGAAGCGGACTCACTGACTAGGGGGTGACTACTGACTATGGTCAACACGGATTGACTGGGCCTTCTTTGTGCCTCTGCCTTTGTGCAGTTGGGAGAGGATTTTGCTTTTTCTTTGTGATTGTTGCAATAAAACAATTGTTTGTTTTTGCAACGGCTTTTCTCAAAGATTGCAATGTCATTTTGCGAAGTTGCAATTTTTGCAGTAAAATTGCAGGAACTGGCAAAAATGGCAAGTTGAGCAACCTGTTTTGCCATTTTTGTGGGAATCTTGAAATATCGAAAGCCCCCGCAAATATTGTGGAGATTGGTTGAATTTGCATTAATTATTGTGATTGCAAAATCACAATTTCCTCAAGGGACTGATTAATGATGAAAAGAAGAATAGGGGAGCCTTGTTTCTAAAATGGATTATCATCTCTTTAGTTTTAGAAACATTTATACCCAAAAAGGAGCTTTTGCACCAGTTAAAATAATAATCCACCATTAGTTTCGTAATGACTGAGCAAAGACACAATGATGGAATCATCTGCAAACTTTGGAAAAGGCGATCAGATAAAATGTAATTTACCTTCACCTTTTGAGACCTATATCAGTCAATAACATCATGGAGTCAATGCTACCTGAGTCACAGTGCGGGTTTAGGAAGAACATTGACATGATCTTTACAGCACAGCAACATCAGGAAAAGTGCCGGGAACAACATCAAGACCTCTTTATGGTCTTTATCGACCTCTCTAGGCCATTTGACACTGTTAACAGAGCTCCTGTGGGGTGTGCTTGGCAAGTTTGGTTGCCCAGCCAAATTTGTTAACATCCTCCGTCAATTCCACGATGGGATGATGGCTCGTGTGTCCATTGGAGGACAAGATTCTGGTGTACCCACAAGGGTAAGACAAGGGTGTGTGCTGGCACCTTTACTCTTTAACATCTTCCTTCTATGTGTCACCTGGCTTCTCCATAAGGAGCTTGAGGACAGCAGCGGTGTTACAGTATCCACCTGCACACCAAGGTTTCCATCTACCAGGCTGTCTGCATCACCACCCTCATCTACAGCTGTGAAGCATGCGTTAACCTACTGCCATCATAAGTCCCTGGAGCGCTCCCATATGGGATGCCTACAGCACATCATGGGGCTCACTTGGGAGTATCCAGTAGCACCAAGGACACTGGCTTGGACATGTGATCCAGATGCCCCAACACCAATTCAGCCAATTCCAGCCAATTCTTGGGAATGTGTATGTTCCCTCAGCCCTCTTCCCTCAGCCCTATGTTCCCTCAGACCAGTACCTAACACAATATTTATTTCCCTAGGATGGTAAAGGCATGACCCGCCCTACTCTGTCTCTGATTAGCTTACCCTGATATTTTACCCTAACCTTAACCAACCATCTCTACCTAAACCTAACCAATCATCACTCCATGCTTAAACCTAACCAATCATCGCTCGATCCCCATGCTTAAACCTAACCAGTCATCACTACCCATGCCTAAATCTAACCAATCATCACTACCCATACCTAAACATAACCAATCTGCAGTCCTTATGCCTAAACATAACCAATCATCACTCCCCATGCCAAACCTAACCCAATCAGAAGTTTAGAGTAGGGCGGGATTGACTTTGCAATCCTGGGAAAAGAAATGCTGTGCCCCTAACCCTGGTGCTGAGATAACATAGGGCTGAGGGAACATAGGGCCTAATTGAGATGGGGGCGATCATGATGGAACATAGGGCTGAGGCAACATAGGGTTGACCCCCCAATTGTCCACTGCACCTCCATATGATTGTCGGTGTGTTTGAATATCTCTACTAAGCCTACTTTTTATACTCAAATTGAGGAGGTAGTGTGTACAGTATATCATTTTGTGTTGGTGAGATATTCCCGGAAGTATACATTCGCAAGAATTTCTGAATAGAGAGCGGGAGGTTATCTCTGCTATCATCCACCCATAAAGCATTGCGACTCTTCAGTGGAGAAACAACTTCTGCCGCCATTACCGACCACAGTAAGTAGTAGTAAACAGCCCGCATACATAATTTCATATTTAGTAGTTAGAATACAGAAGATACACGTTGAGAAAGAGTAGACAGTAGGCTTAGTAGAGGTATTCGAACAGACCCTGTGTCTCTAGTCTCTATAATATATATGAGAAGGAAGACAAAAGAGGACATTAAAGTCCATAATGTCCTCGTTTGTCTTCCCTCTCAGTTCCAGTGTTGTGGAGTGGAGCAGGGCTACCAGGACTGGGGCTACGACATCCCTGACTCCTGCATCTGCACCGAGGACGCCATTAATGCATGTGTGAGTACCAAAGACAAGTAGGAATTACGGTAACATCCTCTCTGTGACTTCACGTTTTTGGGGGGAATTATTGATGGATTTTGCTGCAGCTTTTGTTGGAATTTTTTTTGAGACAGTACAAATGTTTTGGGCAGTAAATTGGCTAGCAGAACACACTAATATGAATACTAGCCAAAGCAGCTATTTTACCCATTCTCTCCTCCTCTCTCCCCCCTCCCCTGTCTCTCTCTAATATAAGATTGTTTGATGATGTTTATTATTAGGGGTCCAAGCACGAAGTGCGTGGATCCCTATTGTATCTGTTCCGTTTATTATTATTCTTTTTTTTATTCTCCGCTAAAACAGTATGCACGGCAACAACCGTAAGGGGTACAGTAGCCAGACTTTGCACATAGGTTGGAAATGTGCCCCACTACTCAGAGTCAAAAAATTAGCCATATTGGCCAGATGGTGGCGCTATAACAGACCATTTCGCGTTATGGTCCATATCTTCTGAACCGTGTGTCCTATACTCAAAATTTCACTTCTCAGGGATTCCTTGGATCAATACGCATCTATCCATATAGGCCCCGCCCATTTGCGTGTGCCTAGATTTTCCGCCATTTTGAATTTTATCAAAAACCTACTTTTGCGAACTCCTCCTAGACCGTTTGGCCAAATCACACGGGCATTTTTCTGGGACATCTAGCTACCCCGACCTAAAGTTATTAAAGGATTTTGGATACGTGAAACCGTTTTGAAATGATAAATGTCTAAACTTTTGTGTATTTGCTTTTGTTCTTTTCCTACCCTAAAAGTGTGTGGATCTCAGAAACCATACACCCCCCATCACCCAAACTTTCCACACAGGTTCACGACATCACCCACTACTCAGAGTAAAAAAATTACACCAATCCACCAGACGGTGGCGCTATAACAGCCAATTTCACGTTTGTCGGTCCATAACTTCTGAACTGCGAGCTGTAGAATCAAAATTCCACATCTACTGGTTTCCCTGGAGCATCATGTATCTAACCCACTAGGCCACGCCCATTTCTGTGTGGTAGATTTTCCGCCATTTTGAATTTGATCAAAAACCTACTTTTGCGAGCTCCTCCTAGACCGTTTGGCCAAATCACACAAAACTTTTTCTGGGTCATCTATGGACTACCCCGACCTAAGGTTATTAAAGGGTTTTGGATACGTGAAACCGTTTTGAAATGATAAATCTCGAAACTTTTAATGAAACACACGCCAACACTAAATTGCCCACAACTCATTAACCGGTCAATTACAACTACTGCTGCTACTACTGCTACCACTCCCACTACTACCAACACTACTACTACTACTATTACTACTTCTGCTACTATTACTACTACTACTACTACTACTGGAAGTTGGAATGTAGCATTTTGGGTGGGGTTAATGTGTTTTGGGGTTCTGCATCTGCTGTAACATAATACACAGTTGGTTTAGATGTCACACAGTAATGCCCGATCCACAAAGACTTGACACCCACGTTTGAATAAAAACAAGTTTATGCCATAATAAGGTTACATCCGTGCCTCGTCATTGCTGTGGAAGGATGGTGTAGGGGTAAAGTAGCAGACCCCAAAGCTGGAGGTCCTGGGTTCAAACCACGGCCAGGTAACTGTTTTATTTTTTGAAAATGTAGAATAAAGGTTAATCTGGATATAATTATGTATAACGCTGCTGAATACACACTGTGTACATAGCAGAATAACTGAATATGCCTATTCATGGTAATGTCATATTTCGACGTCATCTTGACATTCCTGTGTAGATGTCTAAATGATCCTCAAATCGGCTGTGATTTGGCCTAGTCCTGGACGTCACTGAAAGATGATATCAGAACATCATCATGATGTAATTGTGTTTGCTGGGAGCCTTCTTTCAGATGAGAGAGGAAAAACATTCCAATACATTATTGTGTCTTCACATGTGAAAGGTCCAAAAAGAGAATTCAATCTGAATTATCCTTGTCACTCATGTGCTCATTGTAACAGCACAACCCACACCAATTAGTTCAAACACCTCCATTCAGGGCATACTTTTAATGTAAAGTGGTGCATTATGTGTGTAATACAAAAATGTCCTTAATGGTAAATGGACTGCATGACAAGCTGCCATGCAGGGTGCTGGCTATAGTCACCAAAAGCAATTTCAGGGATAAACCCCATCAACCTTCTGTAGTGGACGCCACTACGCCCTATGGTTTGATGTGTGTGTGGGAAAGACACAATGACAACTGAAAATTCTGATTTCAGAACACAAAAGCTCCATCATGAGACAAGAACTAACCTCTCCTGTTGCAAAACACGTTCTTGAACACAGCCACGCAATCTCCAGCTAACATTTCCAAGATATTGAAAAAGTTCATGAAACACCGCAAATTAAGGAGGCAGCATGTGGGGTTTTAATTAATGTTACTGACTTACCTGTCTGAAGTTGAAAGTTTTTCATCCCACGTGGGGTTTGAACTTTGAGCGGCAATGGTCTTTAGTTAGCATAAGTCATGTGCTTTACCAAGTGAGCTATCCAGACTGTTGTATTTAACTTTGTAGACCATATTATATGTATCTGCAGAGCCAGAGAAGTACTTGTCGTATTGACAGTATGTTCTACCCAAATACCACTTTCTGTCCAGATACTTAAAGGGATATTGTACACAAAAACTGCTTTCTATCCAAGTACTACTTCAAGTTTCAAGACATCACCCACTACTCAGAGGAAAAGATTACACCAATCTACCAGATGGTGGCGCTATAACAGCCAACCACCACTACTACTGCTGCTGCTGCTACTACTACTACTACTATTGGCTACTAGTGGCGGCTGTGGCTCAGGAGGTAGAGTGGGTTGTCCACTAATTAGAAGGTTGGTGGTTCGTTCCCCGGCTCCTCCAGTCCGTACGTCGAAGTGTCCTTGGGCAAGACACTGAATCCCAAATTGCTCCCGATGGCTGTGCCAGCACCCTGCGTGGCAGCTGGCCGCCTTCGGTGTGTGAATGGGTGAATGTAGGCACATTGTAAAGCGCTTTGGATAAAAGCGCTATATAAATGCAGTCCATTTACCATTTACCATTTACTATTCTTAGTACTTCTGCTGCTACTACTGCTACCACTCCCACTACTACCAACACTATTACTACTACTGCTACTACTACTACTACTAGTACTGCTTGGAAACCGTCAGGTCACCGGATCTCAACCAAACTTTGTTTACTTGTGCATATACCAAGTCTGAATAAATGTGCACTATCTGACATATACCCCCCAAGTCACCGGAAGCTTGGACCCCGCATCGCCGCTTGCGGCTATATTTATTATTATGATTATGATTATTAGTATTACTACTACTACTACTGTATTATTATTATTATTATTATTATTATTATTATTATTATTATTATTATTATTATTATTATTGGTGGTGATGGTGTTGTTATTATTGTTAGTGCTTAGCTAGAGCTAGTAGACACGCATTCTTTGTAAAGCCCTCTGAGATATCAGAGAGATATCAGGGATTGAGGTTAGGAGGAGTTTTGACTCTGGATTCATTGAAGGAAAAGCCTCACCAACATAGTAAATGAGTACAGGGCCATTATGGACACTTTTATCCAAAGCACTTTTGGTGAAACAAAGCCCTGAGCGAGGTAGCATTGGTGTCAGACTCTCTAGCCAATAAGTGGCACCAGCAGCATGTGTGTGTGTCACAGTGATGTATAGCCTGGTTAATGAGTGTAGTAGTACTAACAGCAGCATGTCGGGACAACAGGGTTGAATAAACAGATTGACCCTGTGTGTTTGCTCAAAGTGCATGAGTGCACAGAGAAGTGTGCCGCAGTGTGTGTGTGTGTGCGTGTGTGTGTGTGTGTGTGTGTGTGTGTGTGTGTGACTGAATGCAGTCATGTCTTTCAGTAAAACAAGGACAAATTATTTGTAGGCCTACACACCATTTATGACACCCAATATATTTTATTTCACGACACCAATGTGTGGATTGGATTGTGGACTGGGGGGGAAAGTGCGTGCGTGCGTCCATAGTATGTAGTACGTGTGTGTGTGTGTGTGTGTGTGTGTGTGTGTGTGTGTGTGTGTGTGTGTGTGTGTGTGTGTGTGTGTGTGTGTGTGTGTGTGTTGACTGAGTGTAGCACCTATCAGAGAAAGTCCCACTCTAAGTTTTACCATCTTCAATCTGAATGTTTCTTTCTTTCTTTCTTTCTTTCTTTCTTTCTTTCTTTCTTTCTTTCTTTCTTTCTTTCTTTCTTTCTTTCTTTCTTTCATACATAATTAAATGTATTCATTCAACTAATTCATGTGCATGTCTGCTGCAGGTGCCACCTCCTAAGAATAGCAATCTATCCAGTCCAGGAATTATGATTTATAAAGAGGTAAGAAAAAGCAATAGGCTAATTGTAAATGTTCAGCAAACATTGTTTTGTTATTCTTATTCTTATTGTTTTGTTGTCTTACTTATACAGTACAGGAGCTGAATTTCATAATGACCTTACCTTTTTAGTTTTGTCAAAAGGTTGGAGGGTTTTGGGTCGGATTACAGCCCTTAAAATAAAGCCAATGGGTCATTTCGACATATTCAAATAAGACAAAGTTCACAACTGAACAGTTGGGAAATAACATTATATAACAACTAGGAACCAAAACTGATAGCTTGCAGACGTATTGCAACATTTGGGTATTTGGTACTGACTTTTGAGTAAACGTTTGTGGATAATTATGTGTTTTTAGTTTTTAGTTTTAGTTTTTAGTTTTAGTTTTGTTTCATTTATTAGGATCCCCATTAGGTGCAGCAAATGCTACAGCTATAGAGAGCCGCAGGGATGACGTATTTTTGTAGGCAGAATGCGGAAGTCCCGAACTTCCTGGTTCTTCACTGTTTCTGTCTATGGGATTTTTGAATGGGTTTTTGCCGCGATGCTTCAAATACGGTCTCTGGGCAACGCAAGATTAATCAAACGCGAACCAGAGTTCCGTCGGATAATCTTCACACATGAGGACCACTTTCATGAGTTTTGTAGCGTAAATGCGAGCCCTAGAAGTAAAATGCTCGAGCTAAGCTAATCCAGAACTACACACTGTTGCATAGGCTTCCACGTCACGTCAGCGCTCAACCTGGACTGTTGTTGATGTGTGCACTGATTACCCCGGGCTGAACCCAGGTGAGGGAAAGAGAATTTCCGTGTTTGTCCTTTGAGTGGTGACGTTATTGACGTATAATATCCCCGTCGACTCAAAAGTGTAGTCTCATTTAGCCGTTTGCTAGCTAGCCGCCCTTTTAACGGCACGTAAAAGCTTCAAAACTCGTAAAAGTGGTCCTCCTGTGTGAAGATGATATTACTAAACACTGGTTCGCGTTTGATTAAGCCAGCGTTGCCCAGAGAGATTATTAGAAGCATCGCGCCAAAAACCCATTCAAAACTCCCATAGGCGAAAACTGTGAAGAACCAGGGCTGTTAGCATCGATGATTTCCGGACTCGTTACTGCGGCTCTCTATAGAGTTCAACAGGCAGGCACGTGACTTTTCGAGAAGTAATTTGCCCCGGAAGTAAGTTCCGCATCCATTTTCTCTGTTTCGACATTTCGATAAATCCAAATATAACGAGTTTTAAGGCTCGAACCGACCCAACAAGTCTTCCAGAGAATCGTGAAAAATCGAGTGCCCACCGCCCGGGTGGGGTCGTCAAAAGGGCCTTTCTGTGTGGAATTTGCATGTTCTCCCCGTGCCCCCTGGGGGTTTCCTTCATATAGGAACCCCACACCAAAACATTTAATATCCTGGTCGCTGAAGTGACGCCTCCTCTGGTCGTTCGGGGCGCCTGTTCGGAGGGAGGGGAACTCGTTGGAATAGCGTGATCCTCCCACGTGCTATGTCCTACTGGTGAAGCTTCCCCTGTCAGGTGAAAAGAAGCGGCTGGCTACTTCCCATGTCTCAGAGGAAGCATGGAGTCAGTTTCAGCTCTCCCCAGATTGGCAGAGGGTGGAGCAGCAACCAGGATAAATAAATTCAAATGGGATAAAAATGGGATAAAAAATCGGGCGGGAAATATATGAAAAAAACAAAGAACGAAAAAAAAGAAAAAGAAGCAAAGATGCTGCAACTAAAAGTAAAATGAGATGTGTTGCCCCTATAGACGTGTGTGTTGAAAATCATGTTTTTTGGCTTTTTATCATTAGTGCAGTGTCTTATATGAGTGTAATAGTGTATTGATTGATCCGCTCTTCTGTTCCAGCCATGCCTTCCAATGTTGATCTCCCATTTCCGTAACTCCGTTAAGGTCGCAATGGCACTGACAGTCGTACTCTTGGTGCTCTGGGTACGTACTGTCTTGATCTGTTTATCTGCCTGCCTGTTTATCTTCTGTGTATCCTTCACTCCTTCTTCACATCTCCCCCTCTTTCTGTCTCTACACTGATCTCTTTTCCCTCTCTGTGTGCACTGTTATACTGGAGTTCACAAGTCTATGCAACATATTAAATTGGCTCATCATGCCACACAGTAGTCTCTCTCACCCTCCAAAGGCAGATTCGGGCTTCCCTGCAAAGCCACTGGGTTTGAGAAGGCAAATACGTTAGGAGGAAAATGACATACTAGGCTGCCCAAACATTTTTCTCTCCAACATTTACATTTTATGTTTTGTCCAGGTAGGGGTTTAGTGTCTTGCTCAAGGCTAGACACTTGAGCAAGACACACAAGAGCAGCTGTTTCCTTCTGAGTGAACCACTTCTTTTCAAAGCATTTATTAACCTACCAAGGCAATAACTCACACTTGTTTAACAAATTTACCACGAGAGGGAGGGGGTTGTGGCCACATTTACCACTGGTACAGGGTTGTGGCACGAGGCGAAGCCGAGTGCTATAAACCCTGTACCAGTGGTAAATGTGGCCACAAACCCCGACCTCGAGTGGTAAATTTGTTTTCTACAACAGCTACCAAATAATATAAAAAATACACAATTGTAACATCAAATTCATTTATTTACAATCATTACTGGTTTCAGAATACATTTATCCTTCCACCACAGAATATAGTTCCATACACAAGATCAATGATTGCACTAAACATTTAGTTGCCTTTGAGCCAAAAAACAACTAACCTATTCCTTAACGGGATTCACAGTTATTGATACATTGCCTGTAAAAGTACAGTTATTTAAACAGTTATCTAAAGCAGCCCGTTTTGGTGGTGGTGTGTTGATATCTGGTGACGGCAGAGGGCGTTTGTTTGTTTGACAGTCCCAGGTTCGGGGTCCGGGCGCTAGTCCGACCTCCCGCTAGTCCGACCTCCCGCTAGTCCGAACTCGTGACAACTCAAGCTCAGCCAGTTCTCTCTCCCCAATTTCACCATGTCGTTCTTTGTTCACTTCACCTTCATCTTCATCTAACCACTGCTCAAAACTCAATCCACCCAGTAAATCAAACGTTACTACGAAATCGGACATTTCCTTGTTAGAGATCGGCCATTTCCTTGTTAAAGATTTGCAGACTGACAGGCTAACAGTGGGCGGAGTCAGCACAGGGAGCGGAGTCAGCATCAGGGAGCGGAGTGATACTGAGGTTGGAGCCGAACTGTAGATTGTTGGCCTATTTACCACTGTTGCTAGCCAATCAGAATCCAGTATTCACTCATGCTGTTGTAGAATAGTATTTTTTCTTATTTGTTTCTCAAGCAGAATATAATTTAGAATATATATCTTGTTTACATGTTTATCTTTGACTTCTCTATTTATTTTTCCACAATTTCCGTTATCTGTGGTTCAACTTAGTGTAACATGTCATCATGTCCATGTGCGCTCTCTCCCCCCCCCCTTCCCCCCCCCCCCCCCCCTCCAGATCTTGTCAGCAGGCCTGTGTGTCGCCATCTTGTGTCAGTTGAGGTTTGGGGTCAATGTTCCTCCAGTGGTCTACAGTCCAGAGGCTAAAGCAGGGAACTACACCACTCTCATAGATGCTGCCGAGACACCTGAGGTTGAATTTTGTAGCTCTTCAAAATAGCGAAGGTCATTCTTGCAGAAAATGTAAGTTCCATTGGCTCATTTAATAATCAATAAGCTATAATTGCATACACATTGGTATGAGTTATCACATTATATGCACGTCATGATGGAGACGCACAGACAGTTATCAAGGAGGAGATGTGTCCCCTTTGCTCTAGCCTTCAGCATGTCAAGTGACCTTGCTAAGGGAACACATACACACACACACACACACACACACACGCAATCTGTGTTCTACAAGAGATTCACCCCTCCCCTCTCTGTATGTCAAATGTGAGATTCTTCACTGCATCCATAATCCTCTGTACATCTATACATCATGTATACTGAGATGCTTGCAATCCTCCTATAATGAAGTTTATAGGAGTATGTTATGGCTTAAATATACTTTCATAAGACATATTTCCTGACTCTTGGCTTCATTCAATTTGGTTTATATTAGCTGTTATATATAGCGGATGAGGGATGGTGAAATCCATTCTACAACAGTCATTATTGCAGCATTTAAATTGATGAAACAGCCGGCGTCCGTAGATAATGTGTTTTGGGTTGTCATTGCTGTATATGCAGATGTAGAGTGGTATGACACCTGCTATTTCCAGGACCAACTGTTGATAGTTCTGTAGGGAAAGGAAGAGAAATACAGACAAACAGGGATTTTGCAGCCACTACTGTCTTTTATAGCCCTCATGTTTACTGGCATTGCAGTGTCACAGCTTCCAGCCTCTCTTAAATCAAGGGGAACATACTGGATAGGAGAGAGTTAATGGGGTTCAGGTGCCCCTCCTTGCTCTCTCTGCTCCCCACAGTTTAGCCTACATACATCATAAAACATAACTCACATGAAACATGACATGTCTGTCTTGCTGACAGCCAAACAACAGTTTTGCCATTGAGATTTTCAACTGTGTAATAAAAAGAGTGATGTATTGTATTCATTTTCATTGCTTTAACATGTCATCTGAAACACACCACAAAAGGTAAAGGTCGGGACAATGTTGTGATCAAACATATGACTGAATCAATTGTAGTCAGCCAAAACAGGAAGGGACTGTCAGCCTGAAAACAGCAAATGATTCCCCTGTCATTTGTACATTATAATCACATCATGAGTTGTTAATAAGGGTCACTAGGGACACAGCTATGAAACATAGACCTTATTAGCTACTGTGAACACATCTCAGCATAGATTTTAAATTCGAAGAAGCTGGACAGAAATAAACAAGACAAAATCAGGAGACAAGAATCATGTTTGTTTTCTTTTATATAGTGCAGTGTCCGCTTACTCACTCACTCACTGTGTTGACTTTCACTCACTGAGTGCGTATCATCTTGGTATAGGAAAATAACAGGTGATTGTAATCAGGTGATTATAATCCAATGACACAAAAAGCCAATGAGCTGTTTGTAGGAAAATGCTTGTTACATCATAGGAATACTATGAATAGCCTCTTGCAGGGAAGGATTTATAACAGTGATACTCAACTTGCGGCCCGCGGGCCACATACAGCCCGCGGGCGCCCCCTGTGTGACCCGCGATGGAATTGCAATTTTTTTTTCTTTCTTTTTTTTTTTTACTGTGCACCTGAATGCAACATGCAAGATACCCGGTGAATAAGTGTCCAAATGTTCATGTCATTCTGGCCAATACTCCACTTCTGTTATAGCATTTCAGTCTGGAATATGGAATATCTTTCAATAATCGAAGCTGCTAAATTGTCAAATACCGCTGTCTGCTCGCTACCCAGGCACTTATGTATGTACTTAACCTAGCTAACTATCCGGTCTGCACAACATTGTTAGACTAAACTCCGGCTGACACCCCAAAAACCTACAATCCGCTACAGAAAAATGTATATTGTTTGTTTATTAACTGGCCCCTGGCCTTCTATCATTTCACGAAAGTGGCCCCGCGAAAAGCAAGTTGAGTATCCCTGATTTATAACATCACTGATGATGTCACAATGTCTATGACAGATGGCTGCGACAGCACCCTGCGTGGTAGCTTGCCACCATCAACGTATGAATGTCTGTGTGAATGGGTGAATGTACCTACTCATTGTAAAGCACTACGGATAAAAGCGCTATAAATGCAGGCCATTCATGTTCCAGTATATCAAGTGTACACCACACACCATGCATGCAACATAGTTGAGCCTCCTATAGCAATTATAGCATTTACGCATGCTTTGTGTGCAAAAGCTCACACAAACATTTTATGGCCACAAAGCAACCAAAGCCCTATGCAATGTGTATGCATCAAAAATACACATTGTATCAAAAAATTAGACACGCTTCACCATTCAGCTATCCGTTTCGCCTCCAATGCACCCTTCCAGACTCACCACTGTGACCTCTACAATCTGGTAGACTGGCCCTCCCTTAAAACCCGACGATCCCTCCATTGGCACCACTTTATTTTTAAGTCCATACTAGGCAAGACACCACATTACCTCTCATCTCTCCTCCACATAGCAACAAACACCTATAGTACAAGATCAAGCGGGTACATCAAACTTTCTATCCCCAGCTCAACCGCTTATAGAACTGTCTTCGGCCGCACCTCCTTCCGTTTTGCAGCAGCATACGACTGGAATATTCTTCAGAGCACCCTCAAACTTGCAACCCTGACATCACTTTCCATTTTCAAACAGCAACTCCAACAGCTCTTTGTTGACCGCTGTGTCTGCTTCCCCCCCTCATAGTACCCCCCCTCCCCCTTCACCCTTTACTACCCCCCCTTTCCCTCTCTACCCCCTCCCCCTTCTCCTTTTCCTACCCCCCCTTCTTCCCATCTCCCCCTCCCTCTTTACCCCTTCCCTCCCTCTACCCCCTTTCCCTTCTCCTTTCCTCCCTCCCCCCTCCCTTCTTCCCATCCCCCCTCCCTCTACCCCCTTCCCCTTTTCCTCCCCTCCCCCTCCCTTCTTCCCTCCCCCCTCCCTTTACCCCCTTTCCCCTTCTCCTTTCCTCCCTCCCTCCTCCCTTCTTCCCATCCCCCCTCCCTCCCTCTCTACCCCTCCCTCCATCTACCCCCTTCCCCCATCATGCTGTGTTTTGTTTGGTTTATCCTGTATTGTTTTGTCTTGTTGTGTTGTGCTACGTTGTACTGTGTTGTGTTGGTTCTACGTTGTGCTGTGTTGTGTTATGTTGAGTTTTGGCTCTATCCTATGTGATTGCTGTTATGTTTTATACCCTGTTTTATAATGCACTGTTTTTATCCTTTTTATCCTTAACATGACCTTTTTTGCAGCCCCTCTCCCTTACCCCACAGGCCGTCAGTGTAAATAAGAATTTGTTCTTAATGACTCGCCTGTCTAAATAAAGGTTAAATAAAATAAAATAAAATAAGCCCCATGTTTCATTGTCAGAATAATGGAAGTATTTATTTAAGACATCATATTCATCCCTAGTGGGATATAAGGCTATAAAACACAAAATAAAACTATACAAGCATACATTATGTTGTTGTGACAGACTCAGATTGCAGACAGCCATCACTAAACATCTTCTTAGGCCTTCATGTGTGTTTTACATAATCATTAGTGTGGTTTTTCTTCACATTTCATTCTCATGGTTTTGGATGTTCTGTGTTTAAACTATAGGACATTCAGCCTGTCATCATTGCCTCTCCATGGTCCATGGACAGATAAGGGCTGGGCTCAGGCAATTTCTTTATGCATAGATAGGGGTTGGGCTCGGGCTGTTTTTAACAAAAGAAAATAAAGTTGTAGCTTATTTATCTAGCGCATGAGAGAGATATGCGGCACACACATACTCTTAATTTATGCCCCCACGCCTTTTTTCCAGAGGCCCATCCAGCAAATGATAGATGCACTACTCTTCTATATTTACCGTAGTTCACATAAAGCAGCTGGTGACTACACATGTAGAGGAAGCATGTAGCCTACTAGTCTATTGGTTCCCAAACTTTTCCATGCCAAGGCCCCCCAAATAGAATTAGCCTTTGGCTGCAATACTATTGAAAATGTCAAATCACTTCCATACAACCTCAGGATATATTTCCTTACTTTCATTAATGTAATAACCTAATAATTACAGTTATATCTTATATTTTGTCTTCTCTGTTTTCCATTATAAACATTGTTCCAGAGTCATACTACTGTATTGCCCACACCAAGGGAAAATGATGACAGATGGGCATGGCAAATATGATATAATTATTTACACCACACTCAAATATAATTATAAAATATAATACACCTATATATTATGTTCTTTATTTATTATTCTGTAGTATTAACACATTTCACACACATAAGCATTTCCATGAATTTGCTGAGGCCCCGGTAGTGCGCCCTGGCGGCCCCCCATGGGTCCCGGCCCCCACTTTGAAAACCACTGTGCTAGTCTTGCTTGAGTATAATGAGCGCTCCCCAGATCGGCAGAGGGGGTGGAGCAACGGCCAGGACAGCAGGGGGAAGTGACCAAGTATTTATACAATTGGAGAGAAAATGGGAGAAAATTTGAAGAAAAAACACTTTTTGTTACAAAATCAAAATCAATGGCTTTATTTTGAAGGTTAAGAAATACTACTGTGAGAAGTGGTTGGCCTTGAAGTGGGCATATCTTGAAGCATAATTGAAGGGGGCTTACCTTGAAAGTCTTGCAGGCTTCTGCAGACAGATATAGATACTCATGAGATGAGTTTTCACCTGCGGTTCTATCCAACACTGCCACCTGTTGGCCACAGAGTGACACACACCTGCACATGGCAGAATATACATTGTGAAAGACACACACACACACACACGCGCGTGTGTGTGTGTCCTTGCTGTTAGGGCCCATATGTTACTTCCATGACATGTTGCTTGAGCTGTCTGTTTCTAAAGGGATTTAATCTGAAACAAATCTTGTGTCATTTATTTTTATTTTTTTGTTCTTTAAGTATTGTATTATTTGTTTGCTCTGCTAAAGTCAGTGTTTTTATTATTATTATTATTTATTAGTATTATTATTATTTATGGAATGAATTAATACTGTTTTACAATCAGCTATCAATAAAGAAAAAGAAAATGTTATATTGTCTCCAGATTCTGTCTTTTTTTGTTTATATCGGTCTAGTTTCTTAGAATTTAAATCTATGGTAAAATGTGTTCTGACCACAGTAGCTAATTTAGGTCTATGTTTATCTTCATAGCTGTGTCCCGAGTGTCCCGGCCTTGTTAACGACTCATGATGTGATTATAATGCACAAATAACGGAGAATCATTCTGCTGTTTTCAGGCTCACAGTCCCTTCCTGTTTTGGCTTCGTGTTTCTTACTACAATGCATTTACTTAAATCTTCGATCACAAAACTCCCCCGACCTTTACCTTTTTGTGTTGTGTTTCAAATGACTTGTCAAACCAATGAAAATTATACATCACTCTTTTTATTACACACAATACAAAGTATCAATGGCAACTCATAACTCTGTCTTTACAAATCCAAACCAGGAAACAAATTAAAAAAAAGTCAATATAAACAATGTATTTGGCTGTCAGCGAGACAAACATGTTATTTTTAACGTGAGTTATGTTTTATGATGTATGTAGGCTAAACTGTGGGGAGCAGGGGCAGGATCAAGCACTGGTTGGGAGGTGGAGAGAGACATGGACTGCAAAATCCCTGTTTGTCTGTATGCCACTCTACATCTGCATACACAGCAATGACACCATATTAGAAAAAACATTATTTATGGACTCATCATCAATCTAAATCAGACCTGGTCATTATGCGGCCCTCATGATGGTTCTGCCTGGCCCAGGAGGTCTAAGACAACCGACAAAATTTTACTTATGAAGTTGGAAAAAATCGAATGATAATTGGCTGTTTGGAGTGATTTTCAATATAATAAATGAAGAACAATAAGAATAAGCACACAGTGTCTTTTCTATAATTTAATTTAGTGATAAACTTAGATGTTATGGCATGACACTATTTGTTTGGCATCCAGCAACAATCAGGGTTTGCCATGTAGCCCCACAAGAAAAAATAATTGTCCACCACTGATCTACAGTAAATCAATCTGGATTCATCAATCTAAAGGCAAACAAAAAGTGAAAGTTGAAGTTGAAAGTATAGAACATTTTTGAATATAACACAGTTACAGTAATGACCTTGGTCATTTATTATTCCAGAAAGCTATAAAAGACACAATCCTGCATTCTTAATAGAGCTGCAATTCATACATATAAAGCACATATTTTTCAGTCACATCCTCAGTGCTTTTTCTTAAAATTAACTTCTCCATAAACCATCTTATTAAAATGACTCAATTTCCACAATGTAAGCCTTAATTTACTGTTCACTGCACTTATGTAATCTTACAACCTGGGACCAAAATGCCACTGGAAAATTGACATTTTGTTATTGGTTGGGACCCTTCATGTCAATTCAAGCCACCCCATTGGCACTCCAGGCAGGGTGAAACAAACACCCCCCGTGAGTCAAGTGACTTTTGTTATGTATTTGACATTATTCTACTTTGCTGTAACGACTGATGTCAAATGCAGTTTATGTATCTTAGGTTTGATCATGTTCATTGAGTATGACACTTTAGAAGCTCTGCTTTAGAAAATAAAATAAAGGCAAGTAAAAACATTTCTATTCTGCCCTGTCCTGCCAGTATGTGTTGTCGCTGACAAATTGCATAGCTTAAAGTATTTTGCCAGTCAGACAAAAAAACAAAAAAAACATGTACCTGCATAAAGTAGGTTTTTTTTTAAACAAAGTATCATCCCATGTAGATGTAATGACCTTGCATTTCTTAAATTGAATCATAGACTAACAGGTTTCAAGGGCCAAGATGGCATGAAACTCACCCATCACATAAATGACTGTATTCACTTTCAACTTAAGAAAGAAGAAAACAAAACAGTCATGTTTTATGTGACTCTAGCAAATAGGTAACTTGTTGGAGGCAACATGCACTGTTTAAGAGACCAACTGTAAACTGTGAAGACTGACTATACTCTGCTGTACACCACCATCTTTAACAGCTCCCTTGTACCATCCTATAAGTTTAACCTTGGCTATTTTGAAGAGCTAAAATAAAACAACCTCATGCGTTTTCGGCAGCGTCTGTGAGAGCGGTGTAGTTCCCTGCTTTAGCTTCTGGACTGTAGACCACTGGAGGAACATCGACCCTCCGCCTCAACTGACACAGGATGGCAACACACAGGCCTGCTGACAGCATCTGGAGGGGAGAGAGACAGAGAGAGCGAGTGAGTGAGACATGATGCCATGTTACACTGACTTGAACCACAGATAACAGAAATCTGTGGAAAAATAAATGGAGCAGAAAAAGATAAAAACACAAACATTATTCTAAACTACAGGGCACTAAGTAGAGTGCATACCTCTGCCAACTTTTCTACAAAGTTTAGTGGTGTTACGTGAATCAGTTTGGAATTTAGCCACCCTTTTGTGATTGGCCACACCCATTGCCATGCTCCCTTTTGGCCAGTGGCCGTGGAAAGTTAGAGAGCAAGAAGACACTGAACCACTACCTGCTCACTCTGGACAAAGAACATCAACGAAAGGCCCAACATGTAAACGATGGAGAAGAAAATGTTTGGGCAGCCTAGTATGTCATTTTCCTCGTATTTGCCTCCTCAAACCCAGTGGCTTTGCAGGGAAGACTGAATCTGCCTTTGGAGGGTGAGAGAGACTACTGTATGGCATGATGACTAATTGAGGAGCCAATTTAAATGGCATGTTGCATAGACTTGTGAACTCCAGTATAAGAGTGCACATTGGAGAAACTAGAAATAACTGCCTCTGCCAATAAGTCAAGTCAGCAGTCTACAGTACAGTCTACATCCATGTCTGTCCAGACTCATACAAGCATAAATACAGAGATGGGAAAAGTACTGACATTCTGTACTTGAGTAGAAGTACAGTTACTAGTGTAAAAAACTACTCCGGTAAAAGTAGAAGTACTGATTCAATTATTTTACTCAAGTAAAAGTAAAAAAGTACAGGCTCTGAAATGTACCCAACGAGTAAAAGTAAAAGTATTTTTACCGTATCTTTCTGAATGACTGAACCTCACATCATAGAATATAATTTGAGGATAAAAGATCCCCTACAAATGTTTTACACATCTTAAAACTCTACTTTAAATAGTGTGCTATGGTTTTTCCACACAAAAAAAACCCATTAAAATCATATCTAGTCCTCCCTCATTAATATTTCCATGATATATGAATGTGCAAATAGTTAGACAAGTTTAACTGCTGGATAGGCCTACAAGGTGTCCCTTACAAAGTGCAGAATCACAATACTCGAGACTGATATGATACTGATACCTAATGGATAAGGAACTGAATGTCCACAGGTTGATCACATTCACAAATTCAAGGTTTATTATTAAGACAGAACTGTCTCTGGCGTTAGAACACCACCATATTCCATATTAGCTGAATGTTGACAGTGCACAAACTGAATGTAGGGAGCGGTTATTTAAAAAAGAACCAGATGATTGGCAACTCTGGAAGCAGCGAGATGAAAATCCTCCTCTCCTGGGAGAAGACTCGAGGTGGGAGGAGTGAAGAGGAGCAGGGCGCTTTTCCTGTTAAACTTTCCTCAGCTTTCAGCGCCCAGAGCGCTGCGCTAAAAAAAACACCACCAGCTTTTAAACGCGATGAAATGCTTCTTGAAAGAGATGCGCGCTAAGCGCGTACTTATAGAGAATGAATTGCAAAAAGAGGAGCGCTAATAAGTGCTGGCTGTCTGCACGGCTCCTAATGTCTGCGTGTGTCTCCCCTCAGAGAAAATCCGTGTTTCTCTTCTTTGTCCATGCCCCGGAGGAGTGCCAAGTCATACTATTGGCGGAGCTGGAATGAGCTTTTATCAGCAGCGCTGGGAAACTCGTCTATTACTTCTGCTCCGTTCTCCCGTTTCTACTCGTTTTTTAATTACATCCTTGTGCATTTAAACAAAAGTAACGAACCTGTTTTGAAAATGTACACAAGTAAAAGTACAGATACTTGTGTTAAAATGTAACGAGTAAAAGTAAAAAGTCGTCAGAAAATTAAATACTCAAGTAAAGTACAGATACTCGAAAAATCTACTTAAGTACAGTAACGAAGTATTTGTACTTCGTTACTTCCCATCTCTGCATAAATACCTTGAAGCCCACAGCACAGTGGTGTGACCACTGGCCGTTCAGCCTTATGGCACTTTAGGCAATGTTTGGGGTACCTCAGCAACACGGCTAATTGTTTCCAACATGGTCCTATCCCTAACCCTACATTTCAACCACCTACACTACACGTAGCGACTCCCCTACACACCCCTCGAACCCGACTCTCTAAGACCTTCCTATCCCTAGCTATGGTGCCTTTCCCATAGCCCCACCCCCTTCCCTCACCATGCACCCTCCCACCACCCACATCCCCCTAGCCACTCCCCCTAACCACCCCTAGAAGCCGACTCTCTATGACCATTCTATCCCTCGCTACGGCCAATTTCCCTAGCCCTGCCCCCTTACGGACCACGCCTCTCCCACCACCCACAGCCCCATAGCCACTCCCTTTACCCACCCGTCGAACCCTAGTCTCTTAAAACACATGCGTTGGCTCCCGCAATGTGCAAATGCTCCCACCTACCCGTCTGTACTTCCTGCAGGGGAAGGTTGGTCAAAATGTAAAGGGAAACTCCTGTAGGCGGGACATCCGCTCATTAGTCCAATAGTTCCGCACTTCCATGTGCTATCCCATGTGCGGTTTTGTTTACATGTGTTGTGATTGGCCGAATACCATGGAACTTCCTCTGGTCTAAAGTGTTTTTTTCTTTGGACAGAACTTCCTCTGGCCAAATTTGAATGGGCTAAAGTACAGACTATCTCTGGGGTATTTGAAGATTGTGGAAGAGATAGACTGGCTTGAGAGATTACTCGAACCCAAATCTCTATGACCTTCCTTCCCAAGCTATGGCCCCTTTTCCCTAGCCCCGCCCCCTTCCTTGATGGAACGGATGGAGGTGAGTGACCTTGAACTTTGCCCTTTGATCACCAAAATCGAATCAGTTCATCCTTGAGTCCAAGTGGATGTTTGAGCCAAATTTGAATGAATTTCCTGAAGGTGTTCCTGAGATACTGTATCGTGTTAACGAGCATGGAACGGGCGATCGTGAGGTCACAATGACCTTGGACTTTGACCTTTGACGACCAAAATCTACTCAGTTCATCCTTGAGTCCAAGTGGATGTTTGAGCTAATTTTGAAGAACTTCCCTCAAGGCGTTCCTGAGATATTGCGTTAAGCATGGGACGGACGGACATACGGACGGAGGAAGGGACAGACGGATAATAATAATGCCTCCTGCCAACAGCTATTGCCGGTGGAGGCATAAAAAACACATCATGTGGAGACAGCAGGAGAAAGAGGAAGAGGTGAAGAACAAATGTGGGAGATACAGAAGATAAACAGGCAGGCAGACAGACAGAGACAGTACGTACGTACCCAGAGTACTGTGAGTCCGACCAGCACTGCTATTATGACATTTATAGCCATATGGACATGGGAGATCAAGATTGGAAGGCATGGCTGGAACAGAAGAGCAGATCAATCTGTATTTGTATACTGTGGAGGCTGCACTAATGATAAAAAGACAAGACATAATTAACACATACAGTACATCTAGTTAGGGTGGCGCATCTCATTTTACTTTTAATTGCAGCATCTTTGCTATTTAATAACATGTTTTCTCAAAGAGGGTACGAATGGAGGAGCAATTGGAGTTATTAAAATGGACAGCAATTAGCGTTGTGTATGGTAGTTCTGTTAGTGGTTCCAAAAACAACAGCAGTTCTAGCAGATGATCTCCAAAAGAAAAGACCCGTTTTACAAGAGAATAATATCGATGCTCATAGTCATAATACTGTACACACCAAGTCAGAGATCTCACAGCTCTTCAGCTGTGTAAGCATGTGTTGTTATTAGTTGTTATGTGTTGTTATTAGAGTTAACTGATAATCTGACAGCAGAGGAATGCACCCAAGCGCTGCTCACGGAAACCAGCTGCTGCTTATATCACTTGCATGCTTGATCTCTATCCCACGCGATCAGCAAGCACAAGAACGTAAGCTCCTGCAATCTAACACTCTCCTACAGTCACAGACCTCTTTAGCTTCCACTGCACAGTTGTTTCCTGTAAAGAATTTCCTCATTTGTGCATTATGCGCAAATAAACTAAACTAAACTGTGTGTGTGTGTGTGTGTGTGTGTGTGTGTGTGTGTGTGTGTGTGTGTGTGTGTGTGTGTGTGTGTGTGTGCACGTGCGTGCACGGGCAGACACCCAAATGTCATAATATTTCTGCAATTATCAGTTTTGGTTCCTAGTTTACTTACTTGCCGTATTCTTCTAAATTGTGATGGTGAACTTAATCAATTTCAATATGTTGAAATGATGCATTGGCTAAATTTAAAGAGCTGTAGTCCTAAATGTTGTGTAACCTTAAAAAACAAAATGTATCGTTAGTTTGTTTTTTTATTTGCTTCTATCAATTATTTTTCAATTATATTTAGAATGAGATGTCACTTTTTCCAAAAGGAAAGGTAATCTCATTATGGGGGGGGGAAATGCGCTTGTACTGTAGGTTCGACATAATAATAATAATAATAATAATAATAATAATAATAATAATAATAATAATAATAATAATAATAATAATAATAATAATAATAATAATATTTGTTGAACATTTTGAATTATAATAGTTTTGCTTTTTCTTACCTCTTTATAAATCATAATGGGCTCGCTCATTTCGGATAGACTGCTATTCTTAGGAGGTGCCACCTGCAACAGACATGGGCATGAATAATAGTTGAATGAATGAGTTAATGAATGAACAATGAATTATATTATCTAAGAAAGAAAGAAAGAAAGAAAGAAAGAAAGAAAGAAAGAAAGAAAGAAAGAAAGAAAGAAAGAAAGAAAGAAAGAAAGAAAGAAAGAAAAAGCATCAAACTTAAAGGAACACGCAAACATTTTGGGAGATTCGCCTATTTGCCATAATCTCAATAGTAAGACGAGAAGATAAATGTCCTTCTCTTCTCTGTGCGTGCAGTAGAAAAGTAGTTACGCGCCCTCCTGCTAGTTAGTGTAGGCTCTGTATCCCATATGGTTCATTTTCACCACATATAACAGCACAGTATGGCTCTACTCTCACTGCCCTTACTCGTCTCGCCATGATAGACTCTTTCATTCCACCGCAGGTTTACTTGCCTCCGCCCACAACTGGTCATCATAGCGACCGCATATCTGCCCATAGCGATCGCATATCTTCCCTCTGCCGTGTATAACGTTAAATGAACACACAGACATTTTAACAAACTGTAGATGGAAAACGAATGGCGGATGAAATCCCTTGGTTGTATCTGAAAAAAGTTAAAAAGCCTTTATTGTATGGCTAATGAAGTTATAATAACATTATAACTAAAGTTCGGGAACAAGGCCATGCCACAACTAACCACTCAGTCAATCATTCAATCAGGCAATCCCTTGCTCCGCCCGGATTCAATCATTCGCTCCACCTACAGTATATATACGCCCCAAACCAAGATCCTTTCTCTCGTCTCAAGACCAAACTCATCCCTCCCACCCAACCCCTTAATCTTCTATCTCAGCCTAGGAACCACCAGGGATAAGATGGAGCCATCAAGACCATGAAGATTCCATCGCCGAGGCAGTTCCCCCATCCAGAGTCTCACTCCCTGGTTCCTCGAGACATCTACTCATACTTCCTCCAAGTCATCCATTC
This sequence comes from Poromitra crassiceps, assembly GCF_964638095.1. Classification (NCBI taxonomy): domain Eukaryota; kingdom Metazoa; phylum Chordata; class Actinopteri; order Beryciformes; family Melamphaidae; genus Poromitra; species Poromitra crassiceps. Next base: position 35,550,652 of record NC_139624.1, read on the forward strand.
ATTCCTCATCCCCTCATCCCTCATCCCTTCATCCCTCACCCCTTCATCCCTCATCCCTCATCCCCTCATCCCTTCATCCCTCATCCCTCCATCCCATCACCCCCTCCCCCCATCCCTTCCCTCATCCCTCACCCCCTTATCCCTCATCCCTTCATCCCTCATCCCCTCATCCCTTCATCCCTCATCCCATCCCCTCATCCCATCACCCCCTCCCCCCATCCCTTCCCCCATCCCTTCATCCCCATTCCTCCCCCTAACAAACTATCAATTATTTGTGGCTTGGTCATAGTTAGTGAAATGCATAGTAGCAAGAATTAAAAACGCACCAACGTCTTGCGGAACACAGGCCTTCATCAGGGTGACAAACAAGTGAAGTGAAGTGAAGTGAAGTTTTCCCTTCCCTTTTTTCACCTACAAGAGTGCCTTGGTTACTTCTTTTTAGTCTCAACTGTCCTACCCCTGACCAAAGAGCACCTTGACGTTATACTACTTGGCCTACCAAAGACGCACTCCTTTCTCTGCTTTTCCCTTGGTTGTATGTTGAATGCAGGAGAGGACGTGACTTTAGACGGCATGACTTTGGTGCTGTCAGTACTAGTCACTGCAACCATACCAGGAAGTAGGCTATACATCAGATCGGCAATACGTCATTTTGTAGGCACCACAGGTTCCCGCCCCCTTTTAGGGCGAAAACACAAGGCTTTCCCCATTGACTTCAATGTAAAATAGCACAACCAATAAAATATATAGAAAAATGACCCCAAAACACCATGACATGACAATATATTACAACTCGCCTGGCCATAGAATGGGCAAGATACATCAGAAATATTACTTTGACCTATCTAAAATCATGTAACTCATGACCCGTCTCTGACCTACTTCCGGTGTCCGCCTGTTGCTAATTCGCTCCATCAGTTTTTTTGTGTTGCTGCCTTCGGCTCTGGTGAAATAAAATCGATCTCCTTGCTCAGCCTTAACATGACGGTTTTCAATTGTTTTGAGAGAGGGGGACGGGAGTTACGCTACGGGCCAGGGAGAAGGGAAGCCACCACCCCGGCGGCCACTCACCAGGAAAGGCTGCGGCTTTGCTAAACCCCCGTCTCTGGCCTAGCGGAGCCGACGTAACACACAACTACAAGGGCTTCCCGAGCAGCGGACTTTTTCTCTCTCAAAACAATTGAAAACCACCGTCATGTTAAGGCTGAGCAAGGAGATCGATTTTATTTCACCAGAGCTGAAGGCAGCAACACAAAAGACTGGACAATATACATAGCTTCTTCAGGAAAGTACTTCCAGTATGTATTTGCTTCGTAAATGTGTCGGACTAGGACGGACGAACAACCTGTAAAACATAATGCCTCCGGCCAAGGCTAGGAGGCATAAAAACTCTAAGTCACAGCGAAGATGTTAATTCCTACTTGTCTTTGGTACTCACACATGCATTGTCGTCCTCGTCACAGGTGCAGGACTCAGGGATGTCGTAGCCCCAGTCCTGGTAGCCCTGCTCCAGTCCACAACACTCTAACTGAGAGGGGAGACAGAAGAGGATATTACAACATATACTGTACATAAAGACTAGAGACACCATCTAGAGACAACATCATAAAATATGGAGGTCCAGTAGAGAATTGGCTAGGTGGAAATTATGACCAAATATACACCGTAAGAACTTGGCAAAGGAAAAAGAGCTTGTTGTGGTGTGGGTGCAGATCTGAGTTCAGTAAGTACAGGCGACTAGTCTGATAAGGTAGATTTGTTTCCAAATTAATTATTATGACACAGAAAACTTTAGCACGCACGCGCACGCACACACACACACACACTCACACACACACACACACACACACACACACACACACACACACACACACCACCACCGCCACCACCACCGCCACACTGTTACCTACCTGGATCTGCATGTTATACAGGCCAACTTTATCAGACTCACTGGCTTCACTCAGCGGCAGCAAGGCCAGGTGTTCCCGCCTCACCTCCTCACCTGCCTGCAAACAAAATAACATTTCATAAATATTTGAATTAAGTGGCATGATTTAAAACATATCATGAAATCTAGCGCTATTAAAAAGATATAAATAACATAATAAGCATGTCTGATTCACTATTTTGGGAGTCCATTCATTCCAACCAAATAGCAGCGATGTTTTTGTTATTGAGATATTGTAAGCAGAAATCTGTAGCATTTGATGACAAAAACTAGTGCAAGTTAAATTATATTTTGAAAGATATCTTAGCAATGCTTCCATCTTCTATTGTGAAACAGTTTGGAATCTGTAAGGTGATACAAAACATTTTTCAGGATGTTTTTAGCTCTATTGATAGAATCCTTTCTGAGAAAAACACCAGCAATCTGCTTCCAATCTTATTATATATATTATATATTTTTTGGTCCCAATAGAGCAGGCGAGGCCACGCAGCAGCCGAGTTGCGGGCGAGGTAGAATTTTTGTCATACTGATGAAGTCATAGGAGGCATTGTGACCACTGATGATGTCATCAGTGATGTCATAAGAGCAAAATAATCTTATGACATCACTGATGATGTCATAGGCACTGATGTTAAACTTAAGGGGCAAAAAAAAAAGTAAACAAGGGGCACACACATGCACGTGCATGTAAACTTAAGGGCAATAAGAACCTTTTGTGAGCAACACAGACACACATACACACACTATTGGCGTGCGCCAATAGTGCAGGCGAGGCCACGCAGCAGCCGAGCTGCGGGTAAGGCCGTGCAGCGGCCGAGCTGCATATGCTGCAAAGTGAGGCAGTTGTGCAGGGCCAGCACGGCTTGGCCATTTTTGGGGTTTTCGCCCCATATAGAGATTTTGGCACACATCCCAAGGTGTTCGCAGGGGTCATATTAGTCTATAACAGTTGAGATATTCTATCCTAACTGAAGTGCATACATATCTGAGCCAGGTCCTCTAGTATATTGTTCAAATTCTTAATTGTCAGTTCAACTCTAGATGACACAAAAGTTCTAACTTTGCTTTAAGTCCAGAAAGTTTAAGTTAATAAATATATGGCAATTCCTGTGTGTTGTTAGTTGTATTGTAAAATAAGTTGCCATTCTGAACAATCTGTAGTTACAACAGTGTATATGCTAATTTATGCATATATTTAATGATATATTACTTCATTAGTAGTTCATCCCTGTTTCCCTGATCCTAGTTCATCTCTGTTTCACTGATGCTAGTTCATCCCTGTTTCCCTGATCCTAGTTCATCTCTGTTTCACTGATGCTAGTTCATCCCTGTTTCTCTGATGCTAGTTCATCCCTGTTCACCTGATGCTAGTTCATCCCTGTTTCACTGATGCTAGTTCATCTCTGTTTCACTGATGCTAGTTCATCTCTGTTCACCTGATGCTAGTTCATCTCTGTTCACCTGATGCTAGTTCATCTCTGTTTCACTGATGCTAGTTCATCCCTGTTTCACTGATGCTAGTTCATCCCTGTTTCCCTGATCCTAGTTCATCCCTGTTTCCCTGATGCTAGTTCATCTCTGTTTCACTGATGCTAGTTCATCCTTGTTTCTCTGATGCTAGTTCATCTCTGTTTCACTGATGCTAGTTCATCCCTGTTTCCCTGATGCTAGTTAATCCCTGTTTCACTGATTGATGCTAGTTCATCTCTGTTCACCTGATGCTAGTTCATCCCTGTTTCTCTGATGCTAGTTCATCCCTGTTCACCTGATGCTAGTTCATCCCTGTTCACCTGATGCTAGTTCATCTCTGTTTCCCTGATGCTAGTTCATCTCTGTTCACCTGATGCTAGTTCATCCCTGTTTCTCTGATGCTAGTTCATCCCTGTTCACCTGATGCTAGTTCATCCCTGTTTCACCTGATGCTAGTTCATCCCTGTTTCCCTGATGCTAGTTCATCCCTGTTTCACCTGATGCTAGTTCATCCCTGTTCACCTGATGCTAGTTCATCTCTGTTTCACTGATGCTAGTTCATCCCTGTTTCACCTGATGCTAGTTCATCCCTGTTTCTCTGATGCTAGTTCATCTCTGTTTCCCTGATGCTAGTTCATCCCTGTTTCTCTGATGCTAGTTCATCTCTGTTTCCCTGATGCTAGTTCATCCCTGTTTCTCTGATGCTAGTTCATCTCTGTTTCACTGATGCTAGTTCATCCCTGTTTCACCTGATGCTAGTTCATCCCTGTTTCTCTGATGCTAGTTCATCCCTGTTTCACCTGATGCTAGTTCATCCCTGTTTCTCTGATGCTAGTTCATCTCTGTTTCACTGATGCTAGTTAGTCCGTTTCACCTGATGCTAGTTCATCTCTGTTTCCCTGATGCTAGTTCATCTCTGTTTCACTGATGCTAGTTCATCTCTGTTCACCTGATGCTAGTTCATCCCTGTTTCCCTGATGCTAGTTCATCTCTGTTTCACTGATGCTAGTTCATCCCTGTTTCTCTGATGCTAGTTCATCTCTGTTTCACTGATGCTAGTTCATCTCTGTTCACCTGATGCTAGTTCATCTCTGTTCACCTGATGCTAGTTCATCTCTGTTCACCTGATGCTAGTTCATCCCTGTTTCTCTGATGCTAGTTCATCCCTGTTCACCTGATGCTAGTTCATCCCTGTTCACCTGATGCTAGTTCATCCCTGTTTCACCTGATGCTAGTTCATCCCTGTTTCCCTGATGCTAGTTCATCTCTGTTTCCCTGATGCTAGTTCATCTCTGTTCACCTGATGCTAGTTCATCCCTGTTTCCCTGATGCTAGTTCATCTCTGTTTCCCTGATGCTAGTTCATCTCTGTTCACCTGATGCTAGTTCATCCCTGTTTCCCTGATGCTAGTTCATCTCTGTTTCCCTGATCCTAGTTCATCTCTGTTTCACTTATGCTAGTTCATCTCTGTTCACCTGATGCTAGTTCATCCCTGTTTCACTGATGCTAGTTCATCCCTGTTTCCCTGATGCTAGTTCATCCCTGTTTCCCTGATGCTAGTTCATCTCTGTTCACCTGATGCTAGTTCATCCCTGTTTCCCTGATGCTAGTTCATCTCTGTTTCCCTGATCCTAGTTCATCTCTGTTTCCCTGATGCTAGTTCATCCCTGTTTCCCTGATGCTAGTTCATCCCTGTTTCCCTGATGCTAGTTCATCTCTGTTCACCTGCTGCTAGTTCATCCCTGTTTCCCTGATGCTAGTTCATCCCTGTTTCACTGATCCTAGTTCATCCCTGTTTCCCTGATGCTAGTTCATCCCTGTTCACCTGATGCTAGTTCATCTCTGTTTCACTGATGCTAGTTCATCCCTGTTCACCTAATGCTAGTTCATCTCTGTTTCACTGATGCTAGTTCATCCCTGTTTCACTGATGCTAGTTCATCCCTGTTCACCTGATGCTAGTTCATCCCTGTTTCACTGATGCTAGTTCATCCCTGTTCACCTGATGCTAGTTCATCCCTGTTTCACTGATGCTAGTTCATCCCTGTTTCCCTGATGCTAGTTCATCCCTGTTTCACTGATTGATGCTAGTTCATCTCTGTTTCACTGATGCTAGTTCATCCCTGTTTCACTGATGCTAGTTCATCTCTGTTTCGCTGATGCTAGTTCATCCCTGTTTCACTGATTGATGCTAGTTCATCTCTGTTTCACTGATGCTAGTTCATCCCTGTTTCCCTGATGCTAGTTCATCCCTGTTTCCCTGATGCTAGTTCATCTCTGTTTCCCTGATGCTAGTTCATCCCTGTTCACCTGATGCTAGTTCATCTCTGTTTCACTGATGCTAGTTCATCCCTGTTCACCTGATGCTAGTTCATCTCTGTTTCACTGATGCTAGTTCATCCCTGTTCACCTGATGCTAGTTCATCCCTGTTTCACTGATGCTAGTTCATCCCTGTTCACCTGATGCTAGTTCATCCCTGTTTCCCTGATGCTAGTTCATCCCTGTTTCACTGATTGATGCTAGTTCATCTCTGTTTCACTGATGCTAGTTCATCCCTGTTTCACTGATGCTAGTTCATCTCTGTTTCACTGATGCTAGTTCATCCCTGTTTCACTGATTGATGCTAGTTCATCTCTGTTTCACTGATGCTAGTTCATCCCTGTTTCACTGATTGATGCTAGTTCATCTCTGTTTCACTGATGCTAGTTCATCCCTGTTTCACTGATTGATGCTAGTTCATCTCTGTTTCACTGATGCTAGTTCATCCCTGTTTCACTGATTGATGCTAGCTCATCTCTGTTTCACTGATGCTAGTTCATCCCTGTTTCACTGATGCTAGTTCATCTCTGTTTCACTGATGCTAGTTAATCCCTGTTTCACTGATTGATGCTAGTTCATCTCTGTTTCACTGATGCTAGTTCATCCCTGTTTCCCCGATGCTAGTTCAGTTGCACTATTTTAGACAGACTACACCTTTAATTTAATAGTCAGCTCTTTACCTCATTCCGTGCAGGAAGTGCTTTCATGAGCTCCACAAACATGGTCAGACTGGTCAGAGCCATTCCAACTGTGAACTATAACAGAGAGAGAGAGAGAGAGAGAGAGAGAGAGAGAGAGAGAGAGAGAGAGAGAGAGAGAGATATCAAAGATAAGCATAATCAATTCTGTGAAACTTTTTTACAATACAGCTCACTATGTTTAGAGAACACTACAGAGACACACTCCGCTGGAACTTAAGGAACTTCAGCGATGTCAGGCAAAAACGATGCCAAGTTTGAGATCACACACTCTCACACACACACACACACACACACACACACACACACACGTACAAAGGAGGCAGAATTACTCATAGAATTAGCAGAATTACTCATAGATTGTGTGGATGAGCACTAAATATATAATCAAATAATTTATTCAGTTATTCAAGTGTTCATACAAGAACCGACATTCAAACTGATGTTTCACTTCAAAATGCTATACATTATCAGTTTTCAAGGTACCAAAACGTCATTACTAAAACTTCATTACAGTTATATTTTGAAAATATAGATGAATAAAATATTTTAATTTTTGTATTGCTTATATCATTAACAATAACCCAATATATGTATCTCAGTTGAATTGCCTGCTTAAATAAAGATTAAATAAAACACAAAAACTACAATCAATCACAAATATGAATATTATCATTGATCAAAATCTTTAAAAATAGAGATGATTCAGTCTGTGTTACTGTGAGCAATACACTTATACCTACACTTATACCTATAGCTACATTATAGCTACCTTCCTTCAAAAGTACCAAGATGTCTATCTCTATCTATCTATGTCTTTTTCCCCCAACATTGTGTCCCAGTTTTGTGGCAGTCTCTGGGCCCTATCTTCCATCCGGCGTAAGGCACAGTCACAGTGCAAGTGTCATTGCTAGTTTCCAACCAACGCAGTTGTTAATTTCACACCAGGCACCCGTTGTTTAAATAGCAAATGTACTAGCTCATCTGTGTGCCTCTGTGTTGGTCTTAAAAATGAGGCGTGGTCAGTCACATTGCTGGTGCATTGCTATCTTGAGGCATTGGAAAGCGCTAGCGCTATGACCAACAAAAACCTGCTTTAAAGTCTGGCATGGTATTTTCCTGCTATTTAAAGGATGCATTGTTCAGATGCGACCACCCCCCCCCCCCCCCCATCTCTCTCTCCATCTCTCTCTATAGGTCTTCTTTTGGACACTCACCACTATCAGTGCCCAGTTCTTTTCCTTGGAGGCGCCATACACACCAATGATGGACAGGAGCAGAGTGATGATCCCGAGAGCATACAGGAGACTTATTCCTGGGAGAAGCTCGTCCATCTGGGGAGGACACAAACAGACAATCAGGTCAGCAGGGTGGTGAAGTGATTGGTGAGGCCGCTCTTCAGGCAGACCCAGGTCCAAGCATCCGGCCTGCTGAAGAGTCTTCGAGCAAAACAATCTCTATCACAGCGGTTCCCAACTGTAGGGTCGTGACCCTTACGCCTACATTCCACTAGGTCCGTGTTCGGTCCGTCTGCGCTGCGGTACGGCATCGGAGCCGATACGTTTCCACTCTAATCATTGTGTCAACTCCCACCTACTCCGCTGCGTTGCGTGTCTACTCCGTCACAGCTCCGACGATCCGGAGCTCTCCGAAAGAAATACGCAAGGCTTCTATTTTTCACGGATGACGGAGCAAAGCCGCAGCAAGTTGGGCGGAGCCAGGCATGAAATCAACAGGGCAGAGGTGTTTACAGCATTCAATATCAAGCCAGAGGACAAACATGTATGAGGAAAAGTTCATAATTGAAGTGGAAAACCACAAAATAATTTATGACACGACCCATCCTTTTTACAAGGACAACACCAAGCAAGCCCACCCCTCCTCTGCTTCTCCAGTTGGGAACAATGATCTTCTGCCTGTTTGTCGTTGTATTTATCCCACATACAAATGATCTCACGCGATTTTACTGTGAGAACCTGTCGGTCTCGTCACTCTAGCTGTCTGGCGAAGCAGAGCCGTGCGTGCTCTGCACGCAGCCGGTTAGTGTTGGCGGAGCACAGAGCACGGAGTAAAACCGGAGATCAGCTGCAACGCAACGCAAATGCAACCAGTGCAATCCCGGCGTATGGGGTCGTCTGTAATTCAAATAGGGTCGCCTGAATTTTTTGTTTTGTTTTGTTTTGTTTTACACCATACACAATGTAAAACCAGTGAAGATCACTTGTGGTCACTTGCGATTTTTAAGATCTACTAAGATTTCTGTTTTGTTCTCTTGGGTGACACCTATGGCGATGAGTGGTCAGAGCCAAACAGCCAAACAGTGTCAAATGGCTCACTATCCAACACAGTCTCTTAGAAAATTGTATAATACCAACGATATGGACCAACGTTGCTATTTTACAATTTCGGCTCGAAAAATGTAAAATAGTAACGTTCTGAGTGGTTAGGGTGAGGATTAGAGTAGGGGGAGGGGTTAGAAACAGAAAATCTCCGTAAAACACGCCCAAACCACGCCCACCGCTGTAGACGCATACGTTCCCATTTTACAATTTCTTAGCCGACATCGTAAAATACCAACGTATGTCCACAAACGTTGCTATTTTACAATTTTTTTGGAGATCGGGTTGCACTATCAGATAGATAGTGGCTTGGCTTAATTTTTTTTTTTAAATCATGAAAATGTTTGAGATTATAACTTTAAATCAGGATTCTGAGAATAAAGTCAGAATTCTGAAAATGAAGTCAGAATTCTGAAAATGAAGTCAGAATTTTGAGATTAAAGTCAGAATTATCGAATTAAAGTCAGAATTTTGAGATTAAAGTCAGAATTCTCAAATTAAAGTCAGAATTCTGAGAGGAAAAAAGAAGAATACTGTTACATGTGACATCACTGACGATGTCACTGATGATATTATCAATGGTGTACCGGAATTTGAATGTCGACGCTCCCTAGATTTTTGTCACGTCAAAATCGGGTCACAAGCCAAAAAAGGTTTGGAACCCCTGAACCCCTGCTCTATCAGCTCCAGCAGTGCTGCTCTGTAGCTGACACTGAACGTTGACCTCCTTGTGTAGTGAGGCAAGTGAAAAGAGAATTCCCCTACAGGGATCAATAAAGCTTCACATGTTAAACATTCCATATAAAGCGGGTGTCTTGGTTAGAGACAGCTGAAGCTTTGTGACGACAGAAGAAGTTACAACACTGAGGGGTCAAGCCTGTGGGGATGTGGAACTATTTTAAGCATGAGAGGTCTCGGACTATTTTAAGCCTAAAATGATTAAGCTGCATTTTAAGGCTACTGTAAGTCACACTAGACCAGTTATCTGTGGATTGCAACTGGACAATTACGACATTTCAACTTTTTCCACCAAGCAGTAGTCTATTATTCCAATACTGTCCAATCCAAAGAAAAAGACGTCATGGTACTGGACATACTGTTTGACTGAAACCCCAGTGATGAGCGCGCCCCAAAGATGTTGGGGTGTTGGGGGGGACAATGGAATATTGCAGAATGGCAAGATAGATAGATAGATAGATAGATAGATAGATAGATAGATAGATAGATAGATAGATAGATAGATAGATAGATAGATAGATAGATAGATATTAGATACATACAGTGTTGGGACTAACGCGTTATTAAGTAACGCGTTACAGTAACTAAGTTACTTTTTGCGGTAACGAGTACTGTAACGAATTACTTCATCAGTAACGTAACGTACTTACAATTATTGTGGTTTAAACAGGCTCATTACTCGTTACTTCACGATTCTGTGCGGGACCTACAGCAGCGAGGGTAGAGAGGAAAATGCGAGTCTGACGGCGGTCTGATGAGGAAGTAGGCTAATCGTGCGGCACTTCTATACTTTCTAATGTTACTGGACCAAATTCTGATAGTGAAACGGGTCATTTTGCACGAGCTGTGTTGTGTACGGTAGCGGTGTTCACTTCACACCGCTCGGCGAGTCAGCAGCATGGAGCCCTCTTCTCCTCGCTTCTCTCAGGCTGTCTGTCACCAGTGCCCTGCTGCACCAGGCAAGCACAGCACTCGTCTCTCACTTAATACAGATTCCCCTCTCGTTGGAGGGTGTTCACGGTGTGTTTTGCGTTGTTTGGTCATGAAATGGGGAAAAAAATGCCTGCAAGTCTGCTGCCTTTTGGAGATGAACTGCTATTAAAGGCAGCCGCGACGCGCGGCTGCTTTGGGGCTCTGCTTCGTCCCTATCTGCAGGCAGCGCTGGGCTCTGCTGCTGAGTGTCACTCCGCTGTTACCCACAGTGTTTATGTTGTTCAGCCAGGATATTATAGACTACTACAGTTGTTAATTATACACTGCCAAAAGTGTACTGGCTACTTTTTGAAGGCAATAATAAATATGCCTCAATGCCTAAATGTTGTATTTTCTTGTTCCACTACTTTTCGTCGTAGTGATAATGGGTACAATGATCAAATTTGACAGTTGTCTTGTCCCACACTGTGCTACAGCAACCCCAAAATAATGTGTGTGCATTAATAAGAGAATTGAGAGTTAAAAAAAAAGTAACTCAAAAGTTACTTTCCTAGTAACTAGTTACCTGGAAAGCAACGAGTAACTTAAAGTAACTGAGTTACTTTTCAGAGCAGTAACTAGTAACTGTAACTAAGTTACTAATTTAAAGTAACTTGCCCAACACTGGATACATAGATAGATAGATATATAGATATTAGATAGATAGATAGATAGATAGATAGATAGATAGATAGATAGATAGATAGATAGATAGATAGATAGATAGATAGATAGATAGATAGATAGATATTAGATAGATAGATCGATCGAGTGGTTTATTGAGTGTGAGTGTTACCTCCTCAGCCTCGTAGAAGTATCCATGACCAAACAGAGTGGCTGCCAACAGCAGGGCACTGATGGTCTGCAACAACAACACATTGCATCATACATACATACAGTACATACATACACGCACGTACGCACGTGCGCGCGCACGCACACACACACACACACACACACACACACACACACACACACACACACACACACACACACACACACACACACACACACACACACACACACACACACACACACACACACACACACACACACACACACACACACATACTGTAGATGCATTTGAAAGCCCCACAGAGCAGTCTCACAAATCAAAGCTAAATAAGAATAATGAATGCATTGTGGAGATGTGTTTGCATTAGCATTGCCTGATCCTTAGCCTATCAATGGCATTGTGGGCTTTGTTGCTGTATTAGCAAATGTAATTTTCTTCTCATTAAACTCCAGTTTTCTTTCTTCGACAAGGATGACTTTATGTAGGCCTACTCCATTTGTTCTGTTTGACTATCAATAGGGGGCAAGCAACAAGATCCCAGCTCCCACATCTGCTGAGAAGATTTTCAGTTCACTTGTTCACACTGTTTATAGACCCTTATCACACAAACATGTCACAAAGAGCTTTACAGGAGGAAACCTCCACAAACAGGGAGAACATGCAATCTCCACACAGGAGTGGGGTGGAGATTCGAACCCACGGCCTTCTAGCCAGTGCTAACCACTGAGCCACCGTGCCATTACATTGTAGGGTAGTCTCAACAACACAAGCTTTGATATAATGGTCTCCTCAAAAATGACGTATTTCTCAGCTGTGAGGCCTCTGGGCCAAATCATGAGTAATGTGTCACGTGTGAGCACAGCCTACACTGCACCTGCAGAGCACAGCCTACACTGCACCTGCAGAGCACAGCCTACACTGCACCTGCAGAGCACAGCCTACACTGCACCTGCAGAGCACAGCCTACACTGCACCTGCAGAGCACAGCCTACACTGCACCTGCAGAGCACAGCCTACACTGCACCTGCAGGGCCAAACCAGAGCGGAGAGAAACCTCCCAGACCAACAAGACCGCTTATGGGAAACACATAGGGGCAGAGAAGCTAACCCTACATGTTGTAGTGTTGTACCTGTCATTCTTTACACTAAAAGAAACAGGAACTTTTTAGGATTTGTCATTTATAGGTTATTATTGATTATTGATTTTCATTGTCTGGCCCATTTGACACCAATTGGGTCGCATGTGGCCCATGGACTAAAATGAGTTTGACACCCCTGAGTGTATTCACCTTATGTAGCCCCGCCCACTTGACGCAGTTGTCTTATGACTTCCTGTTCAAAACACCATCTGTTTTACCTGGTCACTAGTACTGTACTGTCACAAGAAGTGTAAACACAATAGGAAGTAACTAGTCTCTTAAAACAGACTGTCTCATCTACATCCGGCGAATGCAGCTATACACAGTCTGTACGTTACACCCCCAGAACATGCACAAGGAAGTTGGGAAAAAAACCTTCAGACAGGAAAGAAGTTCGACGGAATCCGACCAATCACGACACGTGTGTCCACGAAAAATGTGGCATATTGGATTCTGATTGGACTAATGAGCGGAAGACCCGCCTTTCTACTTCCCATTCCGGTTGGTGCATGATTCTCCCCCACGAAGTACAGACGGTATGGCGGAAGCATTTGAAAATTGCGGAAGCCAACTCGTCTGTTCTAAGAGACTAGGAAGTAACTGGCTCACTTTCACACAAGTCCACTGTAAAAAAAAATCTCCCTCTGAGCAAATGAAAATTTCCCCTAAAACAACTTAACAAGTGGCAAATTATGCCTTTAGCCCAAGTTATAGGTTGAGATAGGCCTGATTCCACTAGCTTCCAATACAAATGTCAATAACATGGAGCAAGGCAGAATATGGCATGCATGTAGCCTAGGCTATATGTAGCCTAGTATTTGTAATTATCGAATATTGAATATAAATATTATCTCACCCCACTGGCATTTTTTTAACAGTTTATTGAAATAGTCGATAATTACTGGCGCAGGAATTAGTGTAAAAGCCAATCTGACTTTTGTAGGCTATGGGGATTTTGCTTAAATGCTTTAAATGGGCCTGTCTATGGATAAACAAAAGTTTGTGAAACAGCAAAGTTTGTGTTGAGCAAGATAATCTTCACAAATGAGGACCACTTTTGGTAACACTTTACAATACTGTAACACAAAAAATGGGTAGTTATTGAGGAACTAGTCAGGAACTAACCATTAGTTCATGAATAGTTAATGACTAGTTCCTGAATAGTTAATAGGTAGTTCCTTAATGGTAGTTACTTAGGAACTGACAATTAGTTACCATGTTAACGAACCAGTAAGTAATGATTACTTCCTTAAAAATATATATATATTTTATTTGAGTAGTTAATGGGTAGTTACTTAATGACCCTTAATGGTAGTTCCTTAAAGATCCTTAATGGTAGTTACTGACCATTAGTTACCATGTTAACGAACCAGTAAGTAATGATTACTTCCTTAATTTTGTTCTGCTAGTTCATGAGTAGTTAATGGGTAGTTACTTAAGAACAGACTATTAGTTACCATAGTTGTTACTAGGGAATTAATCATTAGTTCATGATTACTTTACCATTAGTTACCATGTCTGTGGCCCCTCAAGTAAAGCAGGGCTTCATGCTTAGTTGTTACTAGGGAATTAATCATTAATTCATGATTACTTCATCATTACTTACCATATTTGTGCCCCCTCAAGTAAAGCAGGGCTACATACTTAGTTGTTACTAGGAAATGCATCATTACTTCATGATTATCTTATCATTAGTTACCATCCATCACCCTACACTATAACAAATAGATAGCTTATTTGGTAGAGACTAATAATCTTGCGTTCTTGGGGCCAAGGGTTCAAACCTCACCTGGAACAACTCTTGTAGGCTATTTATTTGTTATAGGTAGGGTGATGGTAACTAATGGTAAGATAATCATGAAGTAATGATGTATTCCCTAGCAGTGTTGGGCAAGTTACTTTCAAAATGTAATATACTACATATTACTAGTTACTTTCATTTGAAAGTAATAAGTTACTTTACAATATTACTTTCTGTGTAGAGTAACTCGTTACTTGTTACACTACCTTTGCATTACTTTTACCAAATCAACAGCAGCAGCAGAATGACATCGCCGCCCCGGAACCATCCCCAAAAATAATTTCAACCGCCTTGAAATCAGTGTAAACAATCCAAAATTCTAAATGTTATTCTTTTCCTTTCTTATTGTCATCTATAGTGGTTATTTGCATAAAAAACACAGTTTGATTATGAAATAATTGTATCTTTTTTAAATATGTGCTTTGATTTGATCAAATGTAACTCAATTTGTAACTTCAGTTACTTGACAAAGTAACTGGTATAATATTACTGAAATCCTATCAGTAATAAGTTATATTACTGAGTTACTGCTAAAAGTAATATATTACATGTAATATGTTACTTTTGTAATGAGTTACCCCCAACACTGTTCCCTAGTAACAACTAAGTAGCCTATGAAGCCCTGCTTTACTTGAGGGGGCACAAACATGCTAACTAATCATGAACTAATGATGAATTCCCTAGTAACAACTAAGTATGATGGCCTGCTTTACTTGAGGGGGCACACATATGGTAACTAATGGTGAAGTAATCATTAACTAATGATTAATTCCCTAGTAACAACTATGGTAACTAATAGTATGTTCTTAAGTAACTACCCATTAACTTCTCATGAACTAGTGGAAATAAATTAAGGAAGTAATCATTACTTAGGCTGGTTCATTAACATGGTAACTCAGTTCTTAAGTAACTACCATTAAGGATCTTTAAGGAACTACCATTAAGGGTCATTAAGGAACTACCCATTAACTACTCATGAACTAGCGAAAGAAAAACCATTTTTTTTTTTTTTTTTTTTTTAAGGAAGTAATCATTACTTACTGGTTCGTTAACATGGTAACTAATGGTCAGTTCTCAAGTAACTACCATTAAGGAACTACCTATTAACTATTCATGAACTAATCATGAACTAATGGTTAGTTCCTGACTCGTTCCTTAGTAACTACCCAATTTTTGTGTTACAGTATTGTAAAGTAATACCCCACTTTTATATGATTTTCAAAGCGTAAAATTTGCTTTTTCAAAACGATTTTCAGAAAATGCTTCAAAAGTCATAAAAGTGGTCCTCATTGGTGAATATTATCTTGCTGAACAAAGCTCGCTGTTTAAACTTTTGTTACACATATAACCACATTTAACCGAAAATCCCAATGACTATTACAGTAAGAACCAGGAAGTGCAGGGAGTTCTGGGTAAAAGCCTACAAAAATACGTCATCCCTGCGGCGGTAGCCTACGGGAATAATAACAATAACATGTTTTACAGTGTGGATGAAATGTTCAACGCAACGCCCTACAAAAGGAATAATAACGTAGGCCTATTCCAAAATAAACATGCAACACGTTAGCTTATATTATATTCAGTGCTTTTACTACTTTGATTTGACTCAGAGAAACAGCCTATCCGCTCAGTTGTTAGGTTTTCTTCAGTTCTCTTCACCCCAGAAAGAAAAGCACGCACTTACCCCGATCAAACTCGCCAGGATAATGTAACCTCGTTTCAAACAAGCGTTCACTTTCCCCATGTTTGTCTTCTTTCTGACTACTAACCGGGCAACAGACAGTTCAGAGCGTTTATCCCACAAAATAAAAGTGTTTTTCAGAGAATCCTACTGCGTTTACAAAGCGTATTTTCTCCCCGTTGCGCGCAGCACCATCCTGGCTATTATGTGAGGCAATGGGAGAGAGAGGGGGACGGGGCCAACGCCAAGCCTCATGTTATGGTGCTTGGACCCACCCTTAACCTGGGGGGGGGGGGGGGGGGGGGGGGGGAGTTATGTTACTGGGTAACAAAATGTCTTGTTTTCAGTTTCTGATTCTTTGTAATTGCTAAGTGTTGCTAATGTATGCTTTGGCAATGTAAGATGCACCTTATCATGCCAATAAAGCCATTTGCATTTAATTTAATTGAGAGACACATTTGTGTGCTATGCAAGACAGATTGATTACATATACATTATCTGTGTCTGTGTGTGTGTGTGTGTGTGTGTGTGTGTGTGTGTGTGTGCGCGCGTGCGTGTGCGTGTGC
>NC_139624.1:35569617-35604617 GCF_964638095.1 Poromitra crassiceps
ATGTTGTGTCATGATGAATAAACGTCAGTGACTGTTGCGAGTGAAGTAGAGGTCCAAGTAGAGGTGAAGTAGAGGTCCAGTAGTAGTTGGCGTCCATTTTGTTTACTCCCTGTGTTTCATTTGGTTTGCCCCAGTCACTATACAGTATATGTCTCCCCATGTTTCATTGTAGCAGGTCAGTTTGTTCAGTTAATACCTGTTACTTTGCTCTATTTCATTATAGTTCTGTTTTGTTGACCTCTTTTATTTACCTAGGCATTATATTTTTCGTTTGTCAAACTTTCATTCTTTGGGTAAATAAAAAACCCTGATTTAATGGAAAACACCTGTGTCCTCGGTTGCTTTGCAAATCCTGTGTTGGATACAGGTGAGTATATTTCTTGTTATTGTGCTGTTGGATTTGAGTTTTCAGGTGGCTGTAAATCCTGTTGAGATGCAGGTGAGCGTACGTCTTAGTTATTATTCTGGCCTTAATTGTGCGTATGTGCGCTGTGAGGGGGGCCCATTATGCATCCAGGCCCAGGGGCCCGTCATAATCCGCCTATGGTTACGCACCTTGCGTCACTCGTCACTGCCTCTGGGTTGGGTTGCCAGGTACCACGACACATACAGTATCCTACAAATCGGGAGATTAGCGAGAGAAATTACCAATCGGGAGCATAGCAGGAGAAAGGGTTAAAAATCGGGAGACTCCTGCGTAAATCTGGAGTGTTGGCAGGTACTGTATGCCCCTAACCTCTACAAATATTAATGTTTTAGCCTACATTAAGAATAGACCACAAAGTAGTTAAATGAATGTAGCCTTCTTTTTGTTAATAAACATGACCAACACAATACAGCAGTAAAAACAATATAGGCTAGCATATGTGAGGAAGTGTAACTGTAATTATTTGTCATTGGAGGGTTTGTTTATTTCCATGAACAGAGTTTAAATACATAATCCTAAATAAGATACATTAGCATGAACAACAGTATTGATAGAGAAAAATCCTTACGATTATCATATTGACTTCAACCATATCACTCAGTCTCGGCCCTATATATTTTTTTTTTGTATAGCCCCCTTGGACAAAATTCACCAGCCATCTCTACAGATAACTGTCTACAAAGTCTGTAAACCGTCAGTCAATTGAGCTAGAAAGACTGCCTGCAAGTTATGCTAAACAAACAACATAATTGATAAGTAAGGAGATCTGTTCAGGCAGAATTATTCATAACTACACAAGTGTCACAGCTTACATGTAGCATATTATGTGTGTCATTAACGCACAATTCAAGACAAAATTCACTGGCCATCTGCTCGTTTAGGGAGTATGGCGAGTGCCATACCTTGCCATAATCCCACTTCCCCTTCTTCTCAGAGCACTGTGGTCTTCTTCTCAGAGCACTGTGGTCTTCTTCTCAGAGCACTGTGGTCTTCTTCTCAGAGCACGGTGGTCTTCTTCTCAGAGCACTGTGGTCTTCTTCTCAGAGCACTGTGGTCTTCTTCTCAGAGCACTGTGGTCTTCTTCTCAGAGCACTGTGGTCTTCTTCTCAGAGCACGGTGGTCTTCTTCTCAGAGCACTGTGGTCTTCTTCTCAGAGCACTGTGGTCTTCTTCTCAGAGCACGGTGGTCTTCGTCAGGCTGTAGGGCCTCCTCTGAAGATGTACTTTGTTAACTGATTAAGTATACCTGTACATTACTTCTTTATTAAATTCTTCTGAATCCTCTCTGGACTTCCCCACAACTGTGCAGCAATCTCTGACACAAGGGACAATTGTTGCCAAAAAACTAATCTTGAAAGAATGGAAGTCTTCTACTTCGCCTTCTTTTCAATTGTGGCTGACGGATATGACCTCTGTTATACGGATGGAGAGGCTTAGGTGCCTGAGGACCGACTCACTAAAGACATTCTTTGCCATTTGGGACCTGTTTCTAGCCTACCTTGTTGAGGTTGAGGGAGACGGATGATTCACCAGACTGGTTCCCCACAGACCCCCTGTGTGGGATCCCGAGCACAATACTGTACCTCTTATAAGCATATAAGCACCTTACACGACTGGTAGCACTGAATGTTGATCATCATTTGTTTCTGTTTGTTTGTTTGTTTATTTGTTTTTTCTTTCGTTTTGCTTTTCTGAGCCTGTTTGTCTTGTTCATGTGTTGTTCCGAAAAACTGGGGAAAAAAAATCCAGTTGCTGTCGCACCAGATTCAGGTTTAGGGGAGCCTGGTTACAAAAGGAAAAAGGAGGCCATGCCCACACACCGGCAGTTCGGTGAGAAATATCTTTTGTATGGATTTACATCTGTATATTACACTAAAAGTTATAGAACACATTTAGGAGCATCATCAACAGGCATGAGTGAGGGGGTATTATTGGCATGGCAAAACAGCTCAAGGGGTACATAAGACAAAAAAGGTTGGGAACCACTGCCCTCCAGTAGCCTACTACTAATTAGCCTTTCTGATGCTATTGCACTGGTAGCCACAGTGGGAAGTGGTACAGTACTTGGAAAATGTGATTTGGTACATAGTGGCTACTTGGTCTGAAAAGTTTAGGAACCTCTGTCTTAAGTTATCATGGATGCAGTGGTGAACTTTCACTTTATTACGACGGGTAAGGAAGGGTTGGTCATTTCACACATGCATTTGGTCCCTTTGCAGAGACTAGTGGATTTGAAAATGACTTTTTTTCTTCTTCAATAATGAGAGACTAGTAGAAAGGATAACAAGCTTTAATGAGACAACATATTAATTTTGGCGTATGACTCCATGATATGATGACGCTCTCCTGAGATGATGAGAGGGCGTCGTCAGTGAAGAATAGGATAGGAAATCCCCCATAGGGAATTCTTCTATCAGGAGTCATGACCGATGGTGGTGTCAGGGGAGGAGGTGGGGCAAAACAACTGCTTCAGCGATGATGATCAGCAACTGAGAATGACACATACACAGCACATAGCAAACAGAGTAAACATGGACCCTGATATACTACGCTGATTAGGTGATTGGGATCAGCTGGAGAGGAATACCTTGGGCTGATTGGTTATTGCCACATGAGTGGTAAACTGTGAATGGGTGAGGGGACAGCATCAGAGAAAGGGGGCGAGCCTAACAATGAATAGGTTATACGACCTCAAAGAAAGGGGGCGTGCACTGTGATATGACGAGATTGGGCGTTGCTGTTAAGTAGTCTTCATTATTGAAAATAGTCTAAGACTTCATTTCTTCAATTTTTTTTAACAATACACAAACAAAACAAACAAACAAGCTCAGTCACAGGAAAAAATAAATAAATAATATACAGTACATAGAATATTATCGATGCTCAATATTGCAACATGGTGCCACCAGCTCCGCAAGATGCTTATATGCTTATAAATGGTAAATGGTAAATGGCCTGCATTTATATAGCGCTTTTATCCAAAGCGCTTTACAATCAGTAGGTACATTCACCCATTCATACACCGATGGCGGCAGGCTACCACGCAGGGTGCTGGCACACCATCAGGAACAATTTGGGGTTCAGTATCTTGCCCAAGGACACTTCGACATGCAGACTGGAGGAGGCGGGAATCGAACCACCGACCTCTTTTATCCAAAGCGATTAGTGGACGACCCGCTCTACCTCCTGAGCTACAGCCGGCCCCTGCTTGTAAGGGACATTGTGCATGGGAACCCACGCAAGGGGTCCATAAAAAAACAGCCATGCAAGTCACCCGTCGCCCCTAACCTCATCAAGGTAAGCTAGAAACGGGTCCCAAATAGTTGTGAATTTTTTATATGAGTTGGTCCTCAGGAACCTAAGTTTCTCCATCCGTATGACAGAGGTCATGTCCGTCAACCACAATTGAAAAGAAGGTGAAGAGGGGGATTTCCATTCCTGCAGAATGAGTTTTTTGGCAACAGTTGTCCCCTGCATCAGAAACTGTTGCACAGCTGTAGGGAAGTTCAGAGAGGACTCGGAGCAGCCAAAGATGGCGAGTTATGACTCCGGCTGAAGGGTTATTTTTACGCTTTAGAGTACCAATCAAATATTTTGGCCGAGAATGCCGTTAGTAAGGGGCAGAACCAGAAGGCATGAGATAATGTGCCCTCCGAAACTTGACACCTGTCACACGGTGGCGAGACAGAAGGGAAGATCTTGTTTAATTTATGCTTGGAGTAGTGAAGACGGTGAGCGACTTTAAATTGGATCAGCTGGTGTCTGCTATTAACTGAGCAGAGTTGTATCACAGACAAACTCCTTTCCCATATAATGTCAGATAAATCAATACCAAGTTCCCCCTGCCACTCCTCTCTGATCCTCTCAGTAGAGGCCATCGTGCAATTGTCAAACAGACATACAAACCTAGAGATGAGATGTTTGGAGTGAGGAGGGCTCAGCAAAACATCAAAAGAAGCATGTTCATTTGGGAGCGCTTCAAAGGGATTTGAAAAGGACTTGATGCTATTATTAGGGCTGCACGATAAATCGCATTTTCACCGCAAAGACGGCCTGAAACGCAATGAATAACAAAAATAATTTTATTTCATGCATTCTCACAGCATCTGATCCTTTTGTCTTGTGTTGTAAATCTAGTGTAAATCCAATCCTTTCCCTTGCAGCGGTGGCTCCGCCCCTCCGCCAAAGCCCAAACACGCTGTGTGTAGTTTCAGCTTGAGTCGGTAACAGAGAGCCATGCGTAGGCGTAGGCTATTCAATGTTTGGGGTCTATGTTCGCAGTATTAAAGCAGAAAGACACAGGAACTGTATACTTCAATACTTGTTTATTTATCACAAGTCATATCGTCATTGCAATATTGAACAATGTTATCGCATATTGCAGATTCTCCTCATATCGTGCAGGCCATGATAGGAGTTGTTAAAAGAAACGATTATTAATGCTGTGCAGCTTTGTAAACATACGAACACACATAATATAGTATGCATAAGGGTAACATAAGGGTAAGATAATCACTTGACTCAACCAACAACAAAAATACAAGCACAACTAGCCTCAGTAACATCACAAGGGGAAGATTCCAAAAGGATTTGAGTCAGTAGACTCAAAACCTTTAATTCTACTACTACTAATCTTAATCCTGAAAATAGAAATCATCTTAATCTTAAACCTCAATTTCTTATAATCAAACCTAATGTTATCAAACGAATTTAGTTTAAAAAAGGCAACTGAGATATTTTTAACAAAGCTATAGAAGTAAAAATGTCTTCCCCTAGCCAAGACAGATTTAAAGTTTGAGATTTACGATCTCCCTAACACAGTGTGTCTGTGTGTGTGTGTGTGTGTCTGTGTGTGTGTGTCTCGCAGGGGGGGGGGGGGGGGGGGGGGGGTTGCAGTCGTTTTCCTATTGATTCTCATGCATTTTTTACATTTTTCAACACATTTTCAGTAGTTTTGATTAGGCCCAAGCCCACAAAACATCCCAACACTGATAGGTGGCACATGCTGTGCAGTCTGTCTGTGAAATGCTGTATGAAATGATGCCACAATAAGAGTTTGAGTTTAGGTTTACTATAAGCTCTTTGTGACCTTTGGGTTGGTTAGGTTATCAGCTGTTCATTATCTGCAGTGGATGACCATTGGTGCAGCATCAGGAAACTCTGCCTGTTTGGCGTTGTGAGGAAGCTGAGGACGCCGCCTGGCTCCTGGGGAACACAGTGGTCAGGCCAGCTCAGGTACTGGTAGTGCCAAATGATACGGCTCACATTTGACTGGGATAGAGTTCAACAAAACACACACACACACACACACACACGCACACACACACACACACACACACACACACACACACACACATACAAATGAAAACTCATCAATAAAATATAGCCATACAGGTAAAAAAAATGTGCAGCTTTATCTCAGCTACAGTAAGTCAGAGGTTGGTGTCTGGAGGTTACCTCGATCAGAGGAGCGATTTCCAGGACTTGGACTTTGTAATCTGTAGCATCTCCGACACGGAGGTCACCACAAGACCCAACTGTTTTGGTGCCTGGCGTATGGCACACATTTATTCTGATAAGAATTTGTCCAGAGTTCCATGGCTGTATTGTAGCTTTGAGAGATAAAAGTGAAACTATGATCACAACAAACATTCTCTACGACTTTTGACTATAATTTCAAAAGTGAGACTTCCCAGATAGCAACCACAGGGACCATACCCTATAGCAACCACAGGAACCATACCAGATAGCAAGATAGAGAACTGAAGGCAATAGCCTCAGCAAAAGTTGATAAAAACAGGAAGCATGCCCAGACGCTGACTCAGTAGAAAATAATGTTTATTGATAAGATATAAGAAAATAAGAAAATAGATTCACATTCTGCAATCAAATTAAACAAAGATGACTTGTGTCGAGATCCAAGATGGCAATGGCCGAAATGCCATATGTGAGGCATCAAAAAACAGAAGTCCACAGACCAATGGGTCACCCCCTGCAGGCCATTCGAAAGAATGCGGGTTTATGTGCACTTCCGCATTGGATTCAATTTTGACAGAGCTACCCCCTTGTATGCAACACATTTATATGTGAATGGTTTACACTTTAGATTAGGGGATGCAGAAAGCCTTGTAAATTAATTGTAAATGATAACACATCATTTATAACAGCTGAGGAACACTTCATTTACTACAAGTTTATAGATGACTTACAACACATTTGTGATATGTTAACATAGCATTTATTAATCATCTACAAATGTATATTCATGTTTTGTAAATGATTAGTTCATCATTAACTAAAGGCTTATAAATGACTTACGACTGAACGTTATTATTACCCAAAAGTACACAAGGACACATGTTTAGGTTTGTTTATTTATAGGCTACTTAATTTAGGCCTATATGTCATTATTGAGAGAGAGAGCGAGAGAGAGAGAGAGAGAGAGAGAGAGAGAGAGAGAGAGAGAGAGAGAGAGAGAGATTTAGGTCCCCCCAGTGATTCTCAACCTTTTTCATATCAAGGGCCCCTAACTTAGTCCACCTCAGGGCCGCTTTGATGAGATTTTGTCTCTCAAACCAAAATCAGAATGTTTCTGATATGAATTTGTCCAGAGTTCCATGACTGTATTGTAGCTTTGAGAGATAAAAGTGAAACTATGATCACAACAAACATTCTCTACGACTTTCAACTATAATTTCAAAAGTGAGACTTCCCAGATAGCAACCACAGGGACCATACCCTATAGCAACCACAGGAACCATACCAGATAGCAACCACAGGGAGAACTGAAGGCAATAGCCTCAGCAAAAGTTCATAAAAACAGGAAGCATGCCCAGACGCTGACTCAGTAGAAAATAATGTTTATTGATAAGATATAAAAAAAAATAAGAAAATAGATTCACATTCTGCAATCAAATTAAACAAAGATGACTTGTGTGAGGACATGAGGACATGAAACATTTGATCATGGCTCATGAAATCATAACATTTCACCTTTTTGCCAACTACAGTAGGTCGCTGCTAGATGATGTCACTAGCTAGGTTGACTGTACAGTACAGTAGCCTACAGTAGAGTACAGGCTAGTTAAGTGTTGGTAGAAAGGATTTTGAATTCTAACAAGCTCACAGGTATCTACAAATGATGTAACACATTTATGTGTGATGGATTGTTTACACTTTAGATCAGGGGATACAGAAAGCCTCATAAGTGACTTGCAATTGATTTACACATCATTTATTACAGTTGAGGAAGACTTTGTAGTTTGTGCTGCAGTGCTTCTAAGTGCTGACTGCTTCTGTTGGCCTGGGGAGGAGCTTCACTAACAGGTCATAGCTGGTACAGTATTCTCTATCCTAGACTGAGTAGATGCCCTCCTCTCTCACCACAAGAAGAGAGGCATCTTACCACGGAGTCATTACACCAAAGAATGAGTTGCCATGCCAAAGAATTAGTTGCCATGCCATTTGTGAATAAAGCTTGCTTGTCAAATTTTACCCACTGGTCTCTCATGATTGAAATGGTACAGTAACACTGATCATAGTTGTTTTGAGGCTTTTAACAGGCTACCTTACAAGTAATTAATGATACATCAACAAATGATATGCAGTTCATATAGTAATGATTTGCTCATCATTTGTTCATGATTAACAAATGTGTATAGTGACGAAACAGAACAGATAGTTGAAATATAAAAACTGAATGACTTACAAGTGATTCATAATTATCGACTAGCTTATACATCATTTACTAATGATTTGCTCATCATTTGTTCATGATTAACAAAGAGACATTGTTGGAATAAAAAAACTTTGAATGACTTACAAGTGATCCATAATATAGTGACTAATCACTTATTAATCATTTACTAATAATTTATGTATGATCATTTCATGATTTAATAAAGTTTAGAATAGAGTTGTCTCCAACTCTATTCGCCGTTTTCATTAATGATTTGGCCAGAGAGATAAAGCAACTGGGGAAAGGGGTATTATGTGATCAGGTAATTGTAAACATCCTTCTTTATGCGGACGATATTATTTTGCTCTCAGAAAGGGAAGAAGATTTACAAATGATGCTGATATGTGTTAATGAGTGGTGTAAGAAATGGAGACTGTGTATTAATCAAAAGAAATCACAAGTAATGCACTTTAGAAGTCCAGGGAAAGAGAGAAGTTGTTTTCAGTTCTGTATTGGTGACAAACAACTCGAGTTTACAGATAAGTATAAATACCTTGGTTTGTTTTTTGATGAATACATGTCGTTTTTCCATGGTGTTTCTGTTCTAGCAGACTCAGCAAGCAGGGCACTGGGAGGTATTATTGGTAAGACTAAAATGTTGAGAGATATGGGCTACTCTACTTATTCGAAATTGTATCAAACCTGTGTATGTCCTGTCTTAGATTATGTTTCGGGGGTTTGGGGTTTCAAAAGGTTTCAGTTGAATGAACGAGTTCAGAATCGAGCAATCAGATTCTATCTGGGACTTCATAAATATGCCCCCATTTTGGCAGCTAATGGAGATATGGGGTGGGACTCCTGTGAAATTAGGTGGAAGGCCAGTATGGTGGGTCTTTGGAACAGGCTGCTGGGTTTACCACCCAACAGGGTGGCTAGCCATATTTTCTTTTGGGATTTGTTTGTTGATGGGGAATGGGTCTCTGAACTGTATGACTTACTACAGGAATGTGGTCTGGAAGACCATTATTTCCAATGAAAAACTGTGAATGTGGAGGAGTTTAAAAATCGAATCCGGGTTAAATGTCTACAATCCTGGGCTGAAGAAATTTGGCAAAAGCCAAAATTAAGAACATATTGTTTATTTAAAAAAGATTATAAATGTGAAAAATATGTTTTGTATAATTTGTCAAAAAGTCAGAGATCACTCTGTGCACAGATAAGATGTGGCATCCTACCATTACATATTGAAACAGGAAGATACAGAGGGGTAGCTGAGGAGGATAGAATATGTGAATATTGTGAGTTGAATGAGGTGGAAAATGAAATTCATTTCATTTTATATTGTCCTTTGTATCATGACTTGAGAGAAACAATGTTTAAAAGAGTCCATACTCCTGAGCTAAATATGATAGATAGTGAGAACGGAGTAATACTCGAATTTCTTTTTGATAATATTTTTGCATTCTCTGAATTTCTTTCTAAAGCATGGGACAGGAGGAGAAGGTTGACGTATAACTGATAAAGTAGAGTTTATTTTCTATTTATTTTTTCATTTTATTTTCGTATTCAGTGCAGGTATGTATGAATGTATATGTATGTATATGTATAGGCATATTATGTCTGCATGTATACTCTCTAATTTGGGCTGCACTGAAAGCTTCTGGTTGGGTAACATACCAGAATGTTATGTTTTGTTAAATATTGAATGTTGATGTGTCTGATAATCCCATGTGGGATGGGTCATGTAATTGTCCTGACACGAAAATAAAATATTCATTCATTCAAAAATATTCATTCATTCATATAGATGACTTACAACACATTTGTGATATGTTTACATAACACATATTAATCATCTATGTATATTAATGTTTTGTAAATGATTAGTTCATCATTAACTAATAGCTTATAAATGACTTACTACTGAACGTTATTATAAAGTGTTACCGATTTTTTTTTGCCCACCCCTGGTCTAGACTGATAAATTCTGTGTTTCCAAGTCTCAAGTTTCCTGACCCAAGGGCCAAGTAGACTGTCATGTTATGCTATGTAAACTATGTTAGGTGGTACCCTAGTTTTGCTTTATTTTCTCAAGAAGAAAAAAATATTTGATGCATTCTTCAATTTTATATGTAGCCTATTTAGTAGGCTACATTTTCAGAAAATGTTTTTTATTAGTACTATATTAGTTGTATGTTACTATTCAACAAACAATGTATAACACTGGTCTGGATAATGTGGGCTTGTGTCTGTACTGTGATCTGTACTGGTGTTTACTACTAGAGTTCTCAAAAAATCACTGCAATCACGCCAGATGTGTGCGCGGCCCCTTTAAGAAACGCACTCGGCTGGGTCACGTGATGCGGAAGTACACAGACTTGTTTTCTGCTTTAGCGTGGTTTTGTTTACATGTTGCGTGTGTGTGTATCACCTGCTAAATACCTGATAAGTAGACCAATTCCATTAATATTATGTTATAACAAAGTCATATTGGTATTTCGGAGACAGACATAGGCCTTATTTGTTTTGTTTGCGCTCGTGCAGCTTGAGGTTCCTCTATCATGAAAGTCGAGATAACGGTGTAATCATGGACATTGATTCATCCAGCAGCATATGAGGTATTTGCATTTAATTAACGCTACATTCTGATTGATAGTAGAGACTATCAACACCCCACTGTCTTCAGTAATAGATAACGTAACGTAGCGTTCGGGGGAGGGGGAGAGACTGGTTGCGCTATTGTCAAACAAGGATCAAAACAGTGTGGGTGCTCTTGCAAAACGGGGGCAAAGCCCTGAAGAATCCTGGTCCGTGGTCGAAACATGTTGTCTTTTTTTTTATTAATATAATGTAGCCACTACAATAAAACAATTTTAAATATCTCCTTCAATCAATCAATCAATTTTATATATAGCGCCAATTTTATATTTATATAGCGCCAAATCATAACAAGAGTTAGCGGTGTTAGCGGTAGGCATCCATATATATTTGGAGTTCCTCGATTGTCTTTTTGTTTGTAGCAGTATGAGATGTTTAACATGTTATCCCTGTGTCTGTTTTTTTGT
Source organism: Poromitra crassiceps (assembly GCF_964638095.1). Lineage (NCBI taxonomy): Eukaryota > Metazoa > Chordata > Actinopteri > Beryciformes > Melamphaidae > Poromitra > Poromitra crassiceps. The sequence continues at coordinate 35,580,787 of NC_139624.1, forward strand.
TTTTTGTTTTTTTGCAGTGGCATGAGACCAGTCTGAAGTAGAAACCCCCAGGGAATTCAGTCGATGGACCAAGTGAGGATGAAGGAGGGCTGTGATGCTGTGAGCATCCCTGTATGCTTCATATCAAACCATGAAGGTTTTCGTGGGAGCATCAAAAACTTCACCAGGGACTTTGTTGTGACGGAGATAGACATCAGTGGACAGCTAGTCAATAAACGGACAGACAGACAGGCTCCTCACATGCCAGATCAGGCCAGCAGTCGTGGAAACAGGAGTGAAGCCACTACAGGGTTTAAACAAGACACTTCTTCTCTCCCAGTTTCACAGGCTACACATACCTCGGCTGACTGTAAGGTGGACAACACCGTACCTAGTCTGGATAGCTTTGACCTGAGTGTGATTTTAGGCCAGTCAGTCAGCGAGGAGCTTGAGCACTTTGTGGTAAGTCTCAAAGACGAATCGGGCATGGATGAGGATGAGGATGAGGGGCAGAAGCCGGCCGGGCGAGAGCTGACGCTAGGATCCTTCCCCGACAGACACCAGAGAGCCAACGTCCACCGGGCCGTCCGCCACCGCTTCCCCTTCCTCATGACAGTCACCAATCAGCCTGAGATCCGGGTGAGAGAAGACCCAGACTACAGAGAGCTCTCCGGATTGGTCACAGCGGACGAGGCGGAGGACTTCTTCCGGTTTGTAGATGCCAAAGTGCCGGGCTCGTCCTACATGTTTGGAGCCGACGACAACAAGGATCACAGGACGGCCGTGCACCACTTCCTCGGCAGACGGTTCGGCAAACTGGTGGAGACGAAGAGCTTCAGCGAGCATGGTGGCACGGCTATCTCAGTGAGGCTGAGAGAGAAAGGCCGAGCCAGGAAGAGAGCCACCGAGGACTGTAAGGACGAAGAGGTTTACACCGGTGAGTCTCCTCTCTGTTCTTATCAACTGGTACTTTATTGATGTTTGTGTAGTTTACAGGTTTCCTCTATAACACTGTGAAGTCGGGAAAATAAATAAGAACAGAAATCAGAAAGTTTGTGATATTGGACAGAAAACCTGGGGAAAAGTTGTTCGTCACATTTCCCCCTTTCTGTGGTTTTAGACCTGTCACTGTTCAGCTATTGTATTTCTTGATGATTTCATCATAAATAAACTACAGGGTGATGTGGTGTAACTAATAGGAACTGGGCAAGATGACTCTCAGCATATATCATTGGCCAAAATCGAACACTAACCCAAACCTTCAAATTCATTCAAGATATTAAGGTTGTAGTAGGGAAATACGGAATTTTATAATTGAAATGATGTAGGAACTCTTTGATGTGATTCAGAGATGTGACACATACCCACATTTCTGTTATGGGACAGTAAAGATTTAAAGTGAAACAAAAATACAAAACAACCAGTCAAAGCTCTCATTCCCAACCTGTGTGACATGTGTCTGCTCCCCTGCAGCCTTCATCCTGTGTAAGGAGAACCTGGAGACTCTGGAGGCCATCAGCTACATGGCCGCAGCGCTGGGGATCCTGCCCTCTGATTTCACCTACGCTGGTATCAAGGACAAGAGAGCCATCACCTACCAGTCCATGGTGGTCAAGAAGGTCTCACCACAACGGTACTGCTGCTGCTCCTTTATAATGTACATTTGGTTGGACTGTGTTGCATTTGACATTTACAGTATGTCATTTAGCTCATGCTCTTATCCAAAATGATTTGCAGTCACACTGAAATAAAAAATGAACCACCATGATACCATACACCTATTTGACACTTTCAAAATCATTTCAATACCGGTTCTAGAACAGTAAACTTTTTTATACTTTTTTTTGTTTGTTGAATCAAAGTACATTTCATAGCACAATGTGATAAATAACTGTATTACAAGCCATCTGCATTTATAAATGGAGTAAAACCACGCTGAATTAAATTCCTCAGTCTTTCTTCCCTAGCTTTCAGTATCTTTTGGTACCAATAGGGATACTTTTTTCTATATTTAGGCCTGGCTGAATGCATTCGGTTGATGTTTTTGTGTGTCATCAGGCTGAGAGAGAAGACAGCGGAGTTCGAGAGGAGAGGGATGCGTCTGTCTCAGATCCGCTCCGTCAGCGAGCCTCTGAGGCTTGGCCGCCTGCAGGGGAACCACTTTGACCTTGTCGTCCGCGACCTGAGACCACACAGGGCTAGCAACACACACCTGGCTGGCCCAGACACACACACTCACCTGGCAGCACTGGTACAGCAAGCGGTGGAGAACGTCAAGGTCTTATTCTTATTTCAGCTGATGTATGTTTTCTCTGGGACAACCCAGGATTGCTTTCTTATCTTGCAACACAATTATGTTCACAATAGGGATGTAACGATAACCGGTTTTAATGATAACCATGACAAAAATTCCTTACGATAACCGTACCGTTTCAAATTTTCATTATCATTAAAATCGTGGTACCGTGATTACCGTGGTACCCTGATTACTGTGCTTTGAAAAACATGGTAAATACTGTCCATCATCAACCAAAGTTGGCAACAGTCTCCCAGATGCAAATGTGCAGCCTTGGAGAAATGATTTCAGTGAGTGTATCAATCCTTTTTGGGTCTGAGTTTTCAATATAAAACGTTGTAAAATGATTTCAGTACTTTTTGAACATTTTCAGCAATTATTTACAAATACCGTGATAATACGATAACCATGATCATTTTGGTCACGATAATCGTGATGTGAAATTTTCATATCGTTACATCTCTACTTCACAACCAAGCATATTAGCACAATGTATAATGTTGTTGTATGTTGTATCTTGTCCAAAACTAGAGATTGATGGTGTCAATTTTTTAGCGGCGAGCCACCACGAATGAACTTCATTTGAATAATGTCCTCAACTTCATGTGTAGGAGTCACACAGGCATGGATTAGAGTCACAGATGGATTAGGCTAAAATTTGTCTTTAATAGAGATTTCCACCAAATGGGATATTTTAGTGTAGTACTAGGCTTAATCTGTGTTATGGATCAGCCCAGTGGGGATGAGTTGTATGAATATCTGAATGCCAAAACATGCTTGGAAAAATAATCATTAACTTAAGTTCATCAGATCACAATCTCTAAAATGTAGGTGAAGCGAGTTAGTAAGTGTTGTCATTTGTCAACCAAATGATCTGCTATCGTTCACAAAGTCCCATTTGTGTTTATTTTGCGGTCGATTATTTTGAAAGAGTAGGCGTCACTTTTTGAAACGGTGGGTTCCTTGGTTGTTGTTCCTTGCAGGCCAGAGGCTTCGTGAACTACTACGGACCACAGAGGTTTGGCAGCGCGCAGAGCGTTCAATCTGACCGAGTCGGACTGGCTCTACTCAAAGAAGACATGGTAGGTTTTACAGACATTTACCAAAACACAGGATCTGCTATCTTGTACTGTGAAACTCGGGTGAGCAGCCACTGGACATCGCTCACTGCACTCGGCCTGCAACACCTCCACTAACCCTCAGCAGTAAATTGCACCATCCCACAAACAGTAAACCCTGTTGATAGCCTATTGCAGGAACTAAGCTGTTGTTGATGTGTATTGCTGTGTGTGAATCAGGGGAGTGCCGTGCGTCTGTTCTTCACCCCAGAGGAAGGGGATGATCCTCAGAGCCAGGCCAAGAGACACTTCCTCCAAACAGGTGAGAACTGACATAACATGGATAGTTTGCTGTATTGTTGATTACAATCTCAATTCACCTCGGTTAACAGTGTAAATTGAAGAGCTGTGGTCCCTGTGGCTATATGCTTTCCCTGGCTAAAAAGAAATGATGTTAATGTCCCTTCCCAGGACATTTTAAATATATACCTATATAAAATCATAGCCCATTGTAGATTAAGAATCGTAACAAACAATGTGTCCAGCACTGTGACATCTTTTTCCTTGGATTTTCTGTTGATGAAGTTTCTGTAGGTGGCGCTCTTTCCTTTGTCATGGTGGCTATCGCTGCTCATGTTAACCACCCAGTCCTTGTGCTTATTCCAAATAAACCACTGTTGCTGCTGTTGGAAATGTAAAACACATCACCTCCCCAGTCTTCCACCAGAGGATTTTTCCTAGAAAGTCCTACGTGTTTAGAACGGCAAATCAATTATAAAAGCTTTTATGACCTGGGTATAGGTTGAATCACTGTTTTATTATAACAGTAATGATCGATAGAAGAGAAGCAAAGTGGACTTTTTCATACAGTATACAACGTAGAAGATTATTACAAGTTTTTCATTCTCTTTTTTCACATTTTCCTGTCTCTTCTGGTACTCCAACCTAGACAACGCCAAGGAGAGCCTGGTGTTGATGCCCATGTCCAAGGCCAGGGAGCGGTTGATGCTGCGTGCGCTGCACCGCTACGGGACAGGGTCGGACGGCTGCGCCCGTGCCTGGCTCAGCCTGCCCCATGGCATGAGAGTCTTCTACCCACACGCCTACTGTAGCAGGTTAGCTGCACTAACGCATCCTGACATGTTTTTGATTTGTTTGTTTGTTTTTCGAATGGGAGGTTTGCTGAAAACTCTTTTTCAGCAATGTCCTTCAATGCCTTCAACCCAGCAACCTTCCTGTCATAAACCTGCTTTCCTGACCTCTCCAATTCATAAACCAAGTCATCTTTAATGTGCGTTTATCCACTTTGTTTGCTTTAGTTTTTACAAGGATCAGACTTTATTATGAAAGGCTGTCATACAATAATTCAGAGTCAGGTTAGGAAATTAACACCAGCTGCCAGCCAAGTACTTTGGTTGTAAGTTTGAATATTCTATTAACCAATAACCAACCAAAAGTCAAGTTAGCTGAAATTATATTGGAATTACCAGACACTTTTTTCTGTTGACAATATAGTTTGTTTCTTGCCTCGTTTATAATCCTGTGATAGTGATAAGTGTGATGATCTGTATGTTTGTGGCTGTCAGAGTGTGGAACGAGGCAGTGGCACACAGATTGTCTACTCTGGGCCACAGAGCCAGGCAAGGAGACCTGGTGTGGAGGCAGGCAGGGCAAAACAAACCAGAGAGCACCGGGGAATCCAGCTTGCCTCAGGTAAGATAAGACACAATCTAGAAGAACATGGTTGCACACTGCTTACATTTGTTGTGACATTCATTTTATGCACTGACATTTCAGCTGCAGTGTGAAAAGCACTATGGTATGGTGTGAAAAGCAAATGCCATGCAGTTATCATATGTGCACCTCACATCACATTGTTGAATTAGGTCCACCTTGCGCGCCAGCCGTAGTAACATTTTGTGGGCGTTCCCACACAGACCGACTGTATCTATAGAATCAACTGACGTGCCAATCACCTGCATTTTCACTTTTAGTTTTACCATTGCTACCCGAAAACGGTCCCAAACAGTCTGTTCATTGCTGTAACTAGCATGTTGTGTATTGATATGTACAAGCTGTCACTCCTCTACCATTTGCTGTTGAACTGCGGCGTAAACACTGAAAACGACATTTAAATTATATTTGGATTTAGGGCATTTAGCAGGCAGGAATTCAGTGTTTTGCTCAAGGACACTTCAGAACTTCACATGGTTGTTCAGCACATTGGCCTGACAGGACAGTCTCTCTACCCATTAGGCCTGTTGATTTACTGAGATCAAATCAAAACATTTCATACAGATGTAAACTCAATGTGCTGCACTTTAAACATGAAGATATTAACGTGCATCATTTAGACATGTATATTATTAACACACTCTCTCTCACACAGTATTAACGTGCATAATTTAGACATGTATATTAACACACTCTACCATCTCAGTGGCCTTGTGGTCTGAGTGTCCGCCCTGAGACTGGGAGGTTGTGAGTTCGATTCCCGGTCGAGTCATACCAAAGACTATAAAAATGGGACCCATTGCCTCCCTGCTTGGCACTCAGCATCAAAGGGTCGGAATTGGGGGGTTAGATCACCATAATCCCGAGCGCGGCGCTGCTGCCGCTCACCGCTCCCCCAGGGGATGGGTCAAATGCGGAGAACAAATTTCACACTTTGTGTGACAATCAGTGGGACTTTACCTTACTTTACTCTCTCACACACAGTATTAACGTGCATCATTTACATGTATATTAACACACACTCACACTCTTAACCACATGCCTGAGACAAAGGAAGGTCTTAGCCTGCCTTTAATTGAGAGACAGATCTCAGATGGTTCTTTACTTTTCTAGATCCATGTGGTGACGGGCCAAGAAGAACAAGAGGGAGTCTACACACTTGGACAGGTATGCACTACAGAGAAGTACTACTACTGCTGTTATTATTAGTATTACTATTACTATTACTACTGCTTCTGCTACTACTATTAGTGCCACCACTACTGCTGCTATTATTACAACTATAGTACTGTACAACAAATCTAACTAAAGGGAGAAATATTGTGATACTGCAGCCTATGATTGACAGATTGACTATGATCTCCATTAGCTAATAAAACAATGGTAAGTCACATGAGCCAGGAAGCTGCTGCGGCATTGGTTTCTCTGAAACATCTGGCCACACCCCAGTCAGTGATGACAATCAAGGTATTTTGTCATTGATGATGTCAAACACCTGCTTTGAGTTGTCTGCATCTGCACTGTGTGATTTAGTGTTGATTTACTTTTCATCATCTTCAAAATGGTCACAGTTCATTAGGGACTTGAACATACAACCTTGTGGTCCAAAGACCTGTGCGGTGTGCTGTAGTGGGGAAACAAACCAAAGGGACAAGTGATTGGTCGTACAAAACTGCCTCGTCAATCCGCTGCAATGAATTCATAATTGACAGTATCTGTTGCGATGGCGTGCAATAATCATAAATGTACACAATGATCATAGGTTTCCATGTCATACGCGTATATATTAAGTGCATCTCTTTCCTACATTGTCTCTGCTAATGTAGCATCCACTTACTGCCACAGACACAGAGTGACCACATCTATCATTGAGAGAAAAAAACAGCTTTGGCTGAGCACCCCATCACCATCGTAAGCAACAATGAATCATACAATGGGCGGTAATATTGATGCCCTACCTCAGGGCTTTTCAAAGTCTGAGACTGTGGGCCTCCCCCCAGACAAAGCTGGGAGAAAGGAGCCCCCCTCGCTCAATTCCTGGATGCCTATGGGATCATGATTATGTTATTTGATCCTATAGACAGACACTCAACAATTGAGCCAAGATAGCTTGATATTGCTGTTTTACATACTTTTGAATACACAAAATACATAAAAAGGGTCTGTCTGAAGGCATTTGTTTGTTTCTGACTCTGGGAAAGTTGGAAAAACTGTCAAATTCCCCCAAACGACGATCTCTGAAAGATCTCTTTAACCAAATCACACATTTAGGCTATTCTATGAGATCTCCTTATAATTAAGGTAATAATGAATGTAACTATTTTTTCACTTCCATTCACTGAGCCTCCCCTGAAGCTGCTTTGAGCCCCCCTGGGAATGCCCGCCTCCCACTTTGAAAACTTCTGCCCTACCTTATGGTGCAGTGGTTTTGGTTCCTTTAGATGGGAATGACTCAGTCTTAGCTGGACAAAGTCTGTCACCAGTTCATTGTGGGACCCCTTTATGTATGTACTGTATGTATGTTTTTGATGAGCCCAAGTGTTTGTTTGTAATCTATTGCAGGTATTACTTCCCATGCCAGGCAACACTGTCAGGTACCCAGAGAACGCTTTGGGGACTTGGTACCAGGAGAGACTGGCCAGAGACGGACTGGAAAACTGCCGCTTTCGAGTTGGCGCCCTCAAACTCAACCTGCCTGGCTGCTACCGCCCCCTCCTGGCATTCCCACGCAACCTCAAACACCAGTTACAGAGCAGCACAACAGCTGGGGAGGGAGGAGAGGTTACGGGAGAAAGCAGTGGAGGGGGGTGGAAGGGGCAGCTGAATGGCATGGCATTAGAGATGAAGCAGGACCCGGACTCACTCACTCTCACCTTGAACTTTGACCTGGACACTTCCTGCTATGCCACCGTCTGCCTCAGAGAGATCATGAAGTGTGACCCCTAGTGGTCAGGTGCAAACAATTTTGCCATCATTTTCAAGAGTAGTAGACTATTCCTGTTGTATTTGTGTAAACTTAATACTGAATAATTACTTTTTTGTTTAGGGGCAATTTGAAACAACTCTTTTCTAACTCTGCAGTCACATTCTCTAAAGTCATCTGAGACATGCTTGTGAATTAGGGCTATAGATACATTCGATCACGTTACTTCCATTAACATGCGTGTGTGCGTGGGGGAAAATGGGAGGATTTCCCCCCCACGCAGACCCATTGACCACGCGTCTATGACGAGACACCACCTGAATGTATACTTACAAATACAAATAAACTTGACATGTAGGTTTACTGGCCCTGCAATAGTTGTGATAGTCTTGATAGTTGTGATTCAATTTGAATGCTAAGAATACTGTGGTCCTGTTTGAATTGGAGAGCATCATGCAGAAAGATTAACCCTGCCAGCACAAATGAAAGTGAACCAGTATGAAATATAGTTAGATGCCTTAATATCACACTTGATCATTGACTTGGCAAATGAAGTGTGAACAAAACAATGAAAAAGAAACATGCCATGTCACGGTGGTACAGTAAAAAAAAAAATTACTGACAAGATGGAATCAGCAGAAGCAGTTGTAGCATGGGGATGATCTGTTGAACACATCCTGAGTAAACAGTTCATTTCAGCTCTTTATACAGGGATGCAAACTAGTCACCTTTCGGTGACAGTCACCTTTTTCATCCCAAAATAGGACGCTTAAATGAATGATTTTTAGTGGTTTTGTGTCTGCCCTGGTAGATCTGTCACCTTTTTTCACTCTTCATGAGTTTGCATCTCTGTTTATAGGTGTGACCTCTGTAAAATTGTGTTACCAGCAGGTGGGCAAAATTCCTTGATTTGTGCCATGCCATGTATGAGACTTCTGGCTGTTTGGTTGATGTACTGTCCACTAACCACCATTAGGTGGAGTCAGCAAACCATGATTGTCAGACACAAACCACTGGTATTCCTATTGCCCAAACTGAAATAAAGTATAAAGTCATTGTTAAAATGTTGCCATTCTTATCCAACCTTTCAGAATATATCCCACCCATAATCTGTAAATAAATCCACGTCAGTTGATACTCAAGGGAAAAAAAGTTGCACAGTGAGAGAGATATTTAAAGGACAAATATAAAATCCCAGTATGATTATATTCATGGCGCTGGGAGGCTGTATTCAAATCTGTATGAGATTCAGCCAACTTCGACTCCTGTGACTAATTGATGGAACTTTGATGAGAATGTTTGAAGCATCAGATCTTCTTCAGAAGGTCTGAGTGCCACCACACATGATTCTCCCATGCTGCCCTCCCTGGGTTAAGCTCCCCCTGCAGGAGTAAACTTGCTTGTCAGTCAGTTTTCAGTGTTATTTAATAAAAAGGCAAGTGAGTCGAGGCTGCTGCCAGCGTGAAACAGTTACATTTACAGTTGACTCATGTACATGGTCTTGGGATGAGTGTGGGAGCAAGAGGGGAAGAGAGCAATTATTGGGGATGGGGGGGGGGGCTATTTACATTTCATACAAAACAGCTTTTTGTGTCAGGAAACATGAGTGATACTAAAATCCCTTTTTCAGAGTACTGTGTGATCATCTGTGATATGCATTTAATATTACGTTAACACATTTCCCCATACGATTATACAGAAATAGACACTCCTGAATTAGTCATTAACTTCTCTCACCCTGTTGTGCAAACATTTATAAATAACATCCTATGAGCAAGTCATTTATGCACGCGCACACACGCACACAAACACTATCACTTGGGTTGTTCCACACTACCACATCATTCCTTGGCTTACAGGAAGAGCTTGCTCATGAGGGCATGTGAGCATGTTATTTAAACCAGGCACTGTGCAGACAGACTGAGCAATGTGAGAGGAGTCAAGTGGATTCACCTCGTCGGTGTACTTAAGCTTACCTAAAATTTTACACAGTCTGAACAACAGCTCAACATTTGGTTCTTGAGATCCACTTTAGTTTCAAACTGGCATCCTGATGCATCACAAGTGGTGGTTTATCTCCCTCTCACCTCCCCACTTACAGATAAACACTTAGATTCCAGTTCCACACATGCAAAGTGACGGTTCTCCTCCCTACACTGCAGAAATATAGAAGAGCTCGAGAAGTGGCCTATCCTCTTCGTTGCTGCTAACCAGCGGTGTTTTGAGAAGACATTTGGAAAACTGTGTAGGCTACAGAGCTCAAGTCCATATTACAGAGCTGCCTACAGAAGAATGCACACTAACTGGTGGGCATAAAAAAAGACCCATATTGCCTCTTGTGGTATAATTTCAGATGTTGGGAAATTTATTTTATTGCCTTCAATGAGATGCTCATGTGCAACACACATCAGTATTTATTGATAGACAGGTGGATTGCAGTTTGTTTTGTTCTCTAAATCTCTGCCGTCTTTACTAGTCCTCATGTTTTCTCACTTCATCTATTCTTCCCTCCATCTATTCGGCCTGCACTCCTCTCCTCCACCCTTACTCCATCCATCCATCATTTGTCCTCAAAGCCTTGCAGAGTGAGGGCTTGTTTAGGCTCTTCTCCTCCATTCATCTTCCATCTCTCGCTCCACTCCTCCATCATCCATCCTCCTTCCTTTACTTGTCCTCAAGGCCCAGTGAAATGACTCGCTTCTGTAAAACACATTTTCCCCACCATCCATCTACCGTAAATTCCGGACTATAAGCCGCACCGGTGTATAAGCCGCACCTGCAAAGTTGACTATTTTTTTCTTATATAAGCCGCACCGGACTATAAGCCGCGGGTGTTTTAATGGTATTTTTTTTTTTTTTTTTTTTATTGTGTTTTAATGTTTAATTACCATATGTAAGGGTTCATGCACAGAGGGGATTGTCGGGAAAGAGATGGCTGTTTGAGGAAGCTCCCATTTATTAACATTTCAACAAAACAACATAACACAACACCACCTGTGTTGTTATTTACAGTGCACACAGTGTCATACAGTGTCAGTGTGGTGAAAAGAGGGCAAGAGAGGAAATTAAAACAGAAGTGGATTTATAGTTAGAAAGAGTGCTAAAAAAGAGAGTTTTTTTTTTTTTTTTTTTTTTTTAATCCATAGATAAGCCGCAGGGGCCAAAAAAGGCCAAAAAACGGGGAAAAAGGTGCGGCTTATAGTCCGGAATTTACGGTATTCCTCCCTCCATCCACACCTCTCCTGACCCCCCGTGCTTCATTTGTCCTGGAAGCCCAGCAGAATGAGCGTCTGCTGGAGAGCAGTCTCCTCCACAAACCTGGCGTCCACGTTCTCCTGCTCCTCAAAGGGGTTCAGAGCTGAAACACACACACACACACACACACACACACACACACAGGAGAGAGAGCTATACTGTGACAACGTATACAAAAATAAAATAAATACACAGACATCCTGCCTTGCTCCACATTGATACAGTATCTTGACCCAAGATGAGGTACAAACACACACACACACACACACACACACACACACACACACACACACTCCGTCTCTACCTTGTTCCTCTACATCAGACAGTATTTTGGCCAGGTAGGTCAGAGGCAGAAACTCGGGTCTGAAGCCTGGCTTGTCTCTGCCTGTGAATGCAAATCCCTGGAGAGGAAGGAGACACAAAAATCACACCCAGGTTTTGAAGTAAGCGGGGCAGGTTTGCACAGGTCGAACCCTTCTCCCCCACCCCCTCTCTCTGGCGCTGTGTGGGGGAGCAGTCTACATCTTCTCCCCCACCCCCTCTCTCTGGCGCTGTGTGGGGGAGCAGTCTACATCTTCTCCACCACCCCCTCTCTCTGGCGCTGTGTGGGGGAGCAGTCTACATCTTCTCCACCACCCCCTCTCTCTGGTGCTGTGTGGGGGAGCAGTCTACATCTTCTCCACCACCCCCTCTCTCTGGCGCTGTGTGGGGGAGCAGTCTACATCTTCTCCCCCACCCCCTCTCTCTGGTGCTGTGTGGGGGAGCAGTCTACATCTTCTCCCCCACCCCCTCTCTCTGGTGCTGTGTGGGGGAGCAGTCTACATCTTCTCCACCACCCCCTCTCTCTGGTGCTGTGTGGGGGAGCAGTCTACATCTTCTCCACCACCCCCTCTCTCTGGTGCTGTGTGGGGGAGCAGTCTACATCTTCTCCCCCACCCCCTCTCTCTGGTGCTGTGTGGGGGAGCAGTCTACATCTTCTCCACCACCCCCTCTCTCTGGTGCTGTGTGGGGGAGCAGTCTACATCTTCTCCACCACCCCCTCTCTCTGGTGCTGTGTGGGGGAGCAGTCTACATCTTGGCACATTGCTCAAATCCCGTGCTCACATCTTGGCCATAACGGACAACCGGACGGACTCACAAAGTCACTTATAAAAGTAGCTGCTCCGCTTAAAAAACACAAGTGTTGACTGTGGAAGTTTGTAGACCAGGACATCATTTTAGACGCCATTTTCTCATAGGTCTGGAAAGCTACAGATTATGCTGCCTACACACTAGAGGATTTTAAAATCTTAACCGATTTTAAAAACATGAGAGACCACAGACATAAGGACAATTTCATCAGATTTTAACATTAAAATCGCCTGAACGCACACACTAGACGATTCGGCCAGACTGCGAGACCACACACCAGCCGTTTGAAGTACAGACTCAAAGCGATTCCAGCAACTAGACTGTAGACTGTTTATATCCCACAAAACCGCAGATGGCTCTCCAAACATGCACTGAGCGGCGGGTCCACTACAAGCAGGCAGACACCCTCGCAAAATGAGCTAAAACAACGTCCTGTCTGAGAGCTCATATTACAGCATATCCGCTCGCTTGAAGCAAACAAAACGCTCGCTCGGCACATGTTTGGAGAGCCATCCGCCGCTGTCCGTGTCCACCCTGTTTGAAGCTGCTCATGCTGGGGAGAGAGGAGCTGTTGTGAGCGCTGCATTAACATCCGCGTATGACGTGTCGACGCGTCCCGGTCTGCTCGCTCTCATTGGCTAGTTCCGTCGGGAGACAGCCATCGTAAATATCAAACATGTTTGATATGCCCGATTCGAGATCGGGCCGGCTCCGATTCAATCAATAATTTATTGACACCAGACACTTGACAATTATTTTGACAAAAAATCGGTTGAGACTAGCCTCGAATCGGGCCACGCCCCCCCGAGGGGAATCGGGCATTAAATCGGGCATTTTATCCTCTAGTGTGTGGGAGGCATAAGTATTTTGGGGTCAGACTGTAAAAGAGTTTTGTTTTGACTGCGCCAAAGTGTCAAACCAAACCAGTCACATGATTGAATGAAGCAGACAATTGCTTCAATACATCATAATGCCTCCCACACACTAGAGGATAAAAGGCCCGATTTAATGCCCGATTCCCCTCGGGGGGGCGTGGCCCGATTCGAGGCTAGTCTCAACCGATTTTTTGTCAAAATAATTGTCAAGTGTCTGGTGTCAATAAATTATTGATTGAATCGGAGCCGGCCCGATCTCGAATCGGGCATATCAAACATGTTTGATATTTACGATGGCTGTCTCCCGACGGAACCCGCAATAGCCAATGAGAGCGAGCAGACCGGGACGCGTCGACGGTCATACCCGGATGTTAATGCAGCGCTACGAGTTGTGGCAACAGCAGTGCCATGTAGCTCCTCTCTCCCCAGCATCCTCACAGCTTAAAACAGGGTGGACAGCGGCGGATGGCTCTCCAAACATGTGCCGAGCGGAGCGGTTTGTTTGCTTCAAGGGAGTGGATATGCTGTAATATGAGCTCTCAGACAGGACGTTGTTTTAGCTCATTTTGCGAGCGTGTCCGCGCTGCTTGAAGTGGACCCGCCGCTCGGTGCATGTTTGGAGAGCCATCTGCTGTTGTCTGTGTGAAAAAAATGCGGTTTTGTGGGATATAAACAGCCTACAGTCTAGTTGCTGGAATCGCTGTGAGTCGGTACTTCAAATGGCTGGTGTGTGGTCTCGCAGTCTGGCCGAATCGTCTAGTGTGTGCGTTCAGGCGATTTTAATGTTAAAATCTGATGAAATTGTCCTTATGTCTGTGGTCTCTCATGTTTTTAAAATCGGTTAAGATTTGAAAATCCTCTAGTGTGTAGGCAGCATTAGTCACATGATTTTCTTCCGCACCAAAGCAAACCTCGGCACAATGGTTCCGTACAACTGCCTAGCGAGTAACGGTGCATGCCTCTGAGCTTCAGTGTCAGACACTCATCTTAGGTGCTTGTGTGTCTATGGTGGATTTGCTGTATCCTGCTACATTATTTGCTACTGTGAGAGTGCGTGCGTGCGTGTGCGTGTGCGTGTTACATTGTTTTTGTTGTGTTTCTCCAGCAGAGTCCGGACGTAATCTCTGGAGATTGAAGCTGAACTGACTGGATGGTCCCACAGCTGGTGGATCCTCTGCTCCATAGGCTACACACACACACGCATGCGCACGCACACGCACGCACGCACGCACGCACGCACGCGCACGCACGCACGCACGCACACACACACACACACACACACACACACACACACACACACACACACACACACACACACACACACACACACACACAGAGACTGCATTTTAGGCAATTAGCTGTTGCTTTTAAAGATCCTCCCTGGAGCATCTGAACATCTGCTGCTTCCTATTTTCCCAACTAAATTGATGTAGAATTCACAGAAACTCCAAAAACACTCAACACTCCTCTCTCAAATTCCACTCCTCTCTCAAATTCCACTCCTCTCTCAAATTCGCTTTATTGGCATGAATGTCTCGTGAACAATATTGCCAAAGCATCAATAATTAAACAAAATAACATTAATACAAACAAACACAATCATTACAATTACAATACATATACATCAATGTGTTGCTGTGCCTCCACTCACATAAACCACGTAAATCTCTCTCTCTCTCTCTCTCTAGCCGTTTTCCCACATGCGTACCGGAAAATTACCTGTAAGTCAATATCGGACATTTCCCTTCACACTTCGGCTCTCGCATGTCGGAATCTAGCAGCGAAATTGCCTGTATGTTGGGGGGCGGGGCGGCACTGCAGAGCGGGTGGGGAGTGACGTGTCGGCAAAACTCTTGATGGTGAAATAAGTTTGCTTGTTTATCCGTTCACCTGCGTCGCGTTGAAGCACTTTTTACAGACTGGCTTCGTTTGATGTGTCCGGGCTTGCCTTCGCTGTCAGCAACGTAAGCAAAATACTTCCACATGTCGCTTCGTGCATTTGCTTCGTCTGTGTCCCTGTCGGGCTGTGCCTGTGACTGAAGGAGGAGAACTGAACGACTGTGGCCAGAGAGCGAGCAGGCAGCAGAGAGGAGAGATCACAAGATAATTTCGCCAGTTTGCTTTAATGTGCGCGAATGATTAGATTATGCCCGCTGGAACATTAAGCAACGTGTGTACACCTCGCCCATGCCGGCAAATGACTGGACCCGTTCTACACTTGCGCCTGTTATCGCGCATACCGCTCTTCTGACTGGCTCGAAACTGGTGAAATGTCGGCAATGACGGGGTCGCGCTTATACCGGCACGACAACTTTCACACATGCAGGCATTAGACCACGTTCCGGTCATTTAGCGGTACAAAGCGCATGTGGGAAAACGGCTCTCTCTCTCTCTCACACACACACACACACACACACACACACACACACACACACACACACAGTACCTCAGGGAGTCTCTTGAGAATGCTGAACTTCAGTTTCTCATTGGCATCACTGTTGTCCAAATCTAAAAAAAAAAAAAGAGGAAGAGAGGCTGGTGAAAACAAACTGTTATAGCAGAAAATAAATCACACAATTACACGTGGAGGGCAAAGTACAGTAAAATCTGCACGACTCATATAGATAACCTAATTACTGAAAACACTTTGAAGGGAAACTGGATTTGAGTATTGTCAAACTTTCTGGAAATGTTGGGAAAATCTGGGTTGGTCAAGTGAGTGACAAGCCCTTCCCCTAACAACCAAAGAGCAAAATCACTGCGGCTTTGCTGTGCAGCTCCAGGTGTGAACTGCTCTTCCCAGGTGTCGCTGCATTCTTCAGGTGTTCATGAGTGATCAGCCAAAGTGGACTCGTAGTCAGTCAGCATCGCTTACTTGCATTTGTGTTGACTTTTGTTTTTGAAAATCGTGTCACCTATGAAAACTATCATTTATTTCTTGAGAGGCCATTTTTCGTGTTGCAATTGCTGACAGTAAAATCCATCCAGACAAGGCGTCCAAAAAGGCGTTACTGAAAAAGTGCATACATCCTCAGCCAGATACACTGGGTTAAAATAAATAAATAAATAAATGAATGAATGTTTAATTTGAGATAGATAGGTAGATAAACACTTGATTAATCCCAGGGAGAAGTGGTGCATGAACCCTGTAACCCTGTAACAAAGTCTCTCTCACTGAAGTTCGAAACCATTTGGACTCTGGTCTTAAATTAATCTTTTCATCTTCAAACTTAAGGTCACTGTTTATTTAGTCTGTGAGGAAGAACCATGTAAACTGTAAGGAGATCAAGTCTAAATGGCGAGATATTTTGGTTCTGTTGATCTCCATGCCAAGTCACAACATTAGGCCTTTGGACAATCTCTTTTGAGCGGTATGAAATCCACATTGATTGGAGTATCAAAACAGATAAAACAACATTAAGAGTGTGGAATGTGTTTGAATGTGTTTGATGTGAACACTTCTTTCCGATGCTCGACCCACAAATTGTGGGTGTGGGAGTGGGGACCGGGTTGTGGGGTGCCGAGGTTCTCCTTCAATGGCTGAGGGATGCCGGTAGGTTAGAATAGTTTAGGTTAGGCTGTAGATTGCTAGATTTTTTGATTGTTGTAGTGTTCAGGCTAAGATTAGATTAGATTACCGTAGGTTAGGACAGGGCAGACTAGACTGTAGATTAGCTAGATTCCTTGTTTGCTAGTTAGTTCCGGTTAAGGTTAGAGTAGTCAGAATGTCTGCAATTGTTGCTCGTTTGGTTTGGTCGCTCCGCTGCCGGTTCCGGTGTGCCTCGGCGGCAGTGTGGCGGTGGTGCTGTGGCGTAGTGGCCGAGCGAAATGAGTAACAGCTGTATGCCTGGCTGGGCGATAATTCAGTACTATCGTTTGTTGTCTATTCAGTGACATCATATCGCCAGGGATTAATATATGATAATATGATAATTGGATTACTACATGAACCATATTGTGATATACATTGGTATGTTTCGAAACTGACCCCTGCGACTATCTTGATATTGATTTCAACCGTATCGCCCAACCCCATTATACCGTTTGTTCTGCTCTCTCCCCTCTCCGCCTGCTCTTTCCCTTCTCCCCCCATTCTCTCCATTCTCTCACCCCTCCTCCCTCTGTCTCTCTCTAATATAAGATTGTTCAATCATGTTTGTTAGTGCTTTGCTAGATTTAGCTAGACATATTCTCTGTAAAGCCCTCTGAGGCATGCTTGTGAATTAGGGGTATACAAATAAACTTGACCTTAAAAAAAATGTGCGCCTCCCTGTCGGTACAGCAGAGCTTGGATTATGTGGTGGTTAAAGCTACTGTGTTAAGAGCCTACAAGATACAAGATGTTTATTGTCACTCGATGTACAAGTACACACGTGTGAAATTCTTGAGCTGTGTTGTGTTCTGTTACATATCGTTACCGTCATCTCCTCAGAGAGAGCCTATGAGTTAGTACCAGAAGTCTATCGCCAAAAGTCTAGAAATTGTGGAAAAGAGGCCAACCTATGTGGAGTTCACTCGTGAAAAGGATGGATGGATGGATAGATAGATAGATAGATAGATAGATAGACAGACAGACAGATAGATAGAGATAGATACATAGATAGATAGATAGATAGATAGATAGATAGATAGATAGATAGATAGATAGAGATAGATACATAGATAGATAGATAGATAGATAGTAGGGGTGTCAAAAATAATCGATTATAAGATGCATCGCGATGCGCACCTGCACGATTCTGCATCGATTCACAAATGTCAAAAATCGATTATTAAAAAAAAAAAAAAAAAAAGGAGCCACACAGTGAGAAAAAAGAAAGTGAGAAAAAATAAATCATGTATTGGGGAAAAAAAGTGATGCGTCGATTTAAGATGCATCGAGATGCATCGAGATCTGCACTCTCCTGGTTTGCCTCCTATCTCTCTAACCGCTCATACCAGGTTCTATGCGAGGATCTCTATCCAGATCATGTACTCTTAGCACAGGTGTGCCCCAGGGCTCAGTCCTGGGCCCCTTGCTATTCCTTCTCTATATCAGATCTCTTGGCCATGTGATCTCATCTCATGGCTTCTCTTATCACTGCTATGCTGACGACACTCAGCTCTACCTCTCTTTCCCCCCCCCCAGACACCCAAATCGAGGCACGTATCGCTGCATGCCTCAAAGACATTGGTGCTTGGATGTCAGCCCACCATCTCAAGCTGAATCTTGGTAAGACAGAGCTACTCTTCCTCCCCGGGAAAGACTGTCCTCTCACCGATCTTTCCATATCCATTGACAACACTACGGTGTTTCCCTCTCAAACTGCTAAGAACCTTGGAGTGATCCTTGACAATCAGCTGTCCAACTCAGCCTACATCGCAGCAACTGCCCGCTCCTGTAGGTTCTCCCTGTACAACATCCGCAAAATCCGTCCGTTTCTCACAAGGGAAGCAACACAACTCCTGGTCCAGGCACTGGTCATCTCTCGCCTGGACTACTGCAATGTTCTTCTGGCTGGGCTACCTGCTGCAGCCATCCGACCGCTTCAGCTCATTCAGAACGCTGGAGCCCGTCTGGTATTCAACCAACCCAAATTCTCTCATGTCACTCCCCTCTTCCGGGACCTTCACTGGCTTCCCATCACGGCACGCATTCAATTCAAAACACTGGTACTGGCCTACAGGGCAGTACACCAGACAGCCCCCCTGTACTTACAATCTATGGTCAGGCTCCAAATCTCTCACCGTTCCCTCCGCTCCTCCACCAGTGCAGGACGCCTCGCCCCTCCTCCACTACGGGGCCTCAAAAGTCGCTCATCTCGATCTCGACTCTTCTCCTCCCTGGCACCTCAATGGTGGAACGAGCTTCCACCTTCGGTCAGGACGGCCGAATCACTGCCGATCTTTCGGAAAAGACTAAAGACACACCTTTTCAGGCTCCATGTGGGCCCTTCTTGAACTAACTTCTTTCTCTCTTAAAAAAAAAAAAAAAACTAAACTTGTACCACTGTTCCTTCAGAAGTTGTAGTTGTCATAGACTGTGTTGCATAGTTGATTGCTCTATTGCTGACAAAAATGTGATATTGTAAGTCGCTTTGGATAAAAGCGTCTGCCAAATGACGTAATGTAATGTAAATGTAATGAGATGCATCGATAATCGTAATCGAATCGTAGCCCTCTGAATCGTAATCGAATCGAATCGTGAGGCCAGTGAAGATTCACAGCCCTAATAGATAGAGATAGATACATAGATAGATACATAGATAGATAGATAGATAGATAGATAGATAGATAGATAGATAGATAGATAGATAGATAGATACGGTAGATAGATAGATAGATAGCCGTGTGTGTGTGTGTGTGTGTGTGTGTGTGTGTGTGTGTGTGTGTGTGTGTGTGTGTGTGTGTACCTGTCATGAGTCGAGACAGAAAGGTTTCAGTGAGTTGCAGGAGGCCCTGGTCAAGGTACTGCAGGAAGGTGTGATGAGGGAGACAACGCACACCCAGTACTGCTAACAGGGTGTGGTAGCCTGGAGAGAGAGAAACAGAGAGAGAGAGGATATGTACATCTCAGGCTTTAACAGGCACAAGGGAAAGATAGTGATACTTCTTGCGGTGTTGTAACATAGGGAGTAGTGCTGGATATTGATATGCGGCTGCTGGATATGCGGCCATTGCTTTGAGTGTTTTCCACTCACTCTCGGCACCAACCCCATAACCAGTGTTGGGGGGAACGTGTTACATTGTAACACGTTAGAGTAGTCATTACTTTTTTAAGGTAACGAGCAACGTAACACGTTAGTTTTACAATTCAAGTAATCCCGTTATTAGTTATTTTTGACCAAACAAGCTCCAAGCAATATAACATTACAACATGTGACGTCACTGTGCTAGCTTGGAAGCAGAGCCTTATCGATGGAGGAAATGTTTGCATTCAGAAACTGGATATTTTCCCATTACTTAGATTTTGTCAGGAAGAAAGGTGACAAGAAGAACATCAAAGTCAAATGTAACCTGTGTCCAGGTACTAAGACTCTTTCCACTGCAAAAAACTATAATTGTCAGGTAAATGTTGCACTGTTGCAGGGCGTTATTTGTGAGGGCATAATGTGTCTGTCATTCCTGTTCTTAGCCTTCAGAGTTACATGTGTGCTGTAGACTACGTTATGCAATGACGGTTCAAAGGGAGACGCACGCGAAGAATCACAAAGGGGTTTTCATTTTTGGTAACGTGAAAGTACTCAGAGTACTCTAACAAGTTACTTTTCCCAGAAGGTAACGCAGTAATGATAGAACAGTAGCAGAGAGCAGCTGTCGAGACTTTGGCTTTTGATGTTTCTTTAACAACAGGAGGAGGAGGGGGCATGAAAAAAGCAGGCAGAAAAAAACACCTAGCGCTCGCTCTCTCTCACACACACCCTCTCTGACAACCTCTTTATTTACCCATGGAAAACAGACTCGGCATGCACACTGTTTTTCCAGAGACACGCAGCATCACGATACACACACGCAGTCTGCAGCAGTTTTGTGCCTTGCTCAAGTGCATTTCTCCTTCCTGTTCCCCCATCCAGCTTAAGTCTGAACTAGGCATTACCCACACTGCCTGGGATTCAAACCTTGGCATGTCCAACCTCCAGCCAGCCAGGCACCATCATTCCACACTAAACTGCTCAGGAATACAGTGGGGCAGTTTAAGGGGAAAGTTTTGCCGCAAATATTCAAAGTGAATTCACATGATTCAAAATTAGGGGTGGCACGATACACTAATTTTACGATACGATACGATACACGATATTGGGTTCACGATAACGATACGATACGATATTTTAACAATATTTTTTTAAACAAAAGTAAATAATTTTTATGTATTTATTTATCATTTATTTATCCATGTGAGTCCCGTTAAAATCGAAACCTCTTTTCAAGGGAGCCCTGGGAAAATACTGGAAAAATAGTCTTTCATTTGAAATACACAAAATACAAAACAAATGCTGTTTTTGGAAATTGTTATTATAATAACTAGAAAACAACATGGAAGATAATGCTTCTCTTGCAATAGAATGTGTCACACTGTCACAAACTAAATGTTTGTTGCATGGTGAAAGAAAAATAAAGTATACAATCTATTTCTTAAATAACTCATGCTCAATGGTCCCTAAACTTATGTAATCTTATGTACCCCTTGAGCTGTTTTGCCATGCCAGTAGTAGTCTACCCCCTCACTCATGCGTGTTGATTCTGCTAAATTTGTTCTATTATTATTCAGGAGCAAAAAAAAAAAAAAAAAAAAATCACGGTATCATTTTTTTCTGACGATATCGATATCGTGATGTTTCGATATCGCGATATATCGTGCGACGAAATATCGTGACACCCCTATTCAAAATGTATTCAAACTCCACTTTAGCCATGTCTGCACCATGCTAATGTTGAACATATTTTTGGTTACATTAGTGCTGGACAGAATGAGTGTGTCATCCCACACATGATGACATTGTTATTCTGGATGAGGTATAGAGGAAGACTAGATTAATAAAACAACTCCAAGTGTGTGTGTGTGTGTGTGTGTGTGTGTGTGTGTGTGTGTGTGTGTGTGTGTGTGTGTGTGTGTCCTACCAGGTGGGAGGGGCAGACAGAGACCCCTTGTGGCTTCCAGGGTCCGAAACATGAAGTGAAACACGGCCCACTCTGCTGGACTGCCCTGCTGCGTGCTGGAACATCAATGTTACATAACGTGAGCGCACACGTGAAGACGCTCGTCACCATTTGTACATGTGAACAAGATTTTGAGCACATATGCGGAGAGACGGAACACACCCACATACTGTCAGCATTTATATTACATGCATTAATGTAAATATGTTGCTTACACACACGCACGCGCGCGCGCACGCACGCACGCACGCACACACACACACACACACACACACACACACACACACACACACACACACACACACACACACACACACACACACACACACACACACACACACACACACACACACACACACACACACACACACACACATGAGGGAGGGCTACTCACAAGCACAAAACACGAGGGCCCAGTTTGTACTTCAGCCAGACTGACTCCAACATGTGTCTGATGAGCTCCAGCTACACGCGGATGCACACACACACACACACACATATGAAAACACACTAGCAAACTAGCTCAGTTTAATTTTCTCACTCTCTGACTTTTTCTTTCTTGGATACTTTTCAGCACAAGTCCAACTACAACTGCTTAAATCTGCAACAGCTGCTCTCAAATGCTGTTCCACGTGCTCTCACTTTTGCAACACATCTCAGTGAAATGTGGATTTGATGATTATGTGCACATGTAATGAAGAATTTTGAGAAGGTGGAACTGTTGTGTTGCGCTTGTGGGAGAGAGAAAATCCTTTGCAACTCCTAAAGCATTTTTCTCTGTGACTTCAAATTTGCTGATGCGTGACTATTTTCTACAACTACAAATTCCACCGTCACAGGTGCTCAGTTTTTGCTCCAATAATACCTTCACAGAATAACTTCCTGCATCCTCCGCTGACCCCAGGCTGGGAAGCTCAAAACAAATGTAATCTCCCCTGCAGCAATGTAGAAACAAGTTTTCTCTGTTGCATCATTTTACAAAGAAAACTAAACCAGACAGCTTTGTCTACTGTCCATGCCAAAAACAGCATATTTAAACAGATGAGTGAGGGAAATGTAGGGATTTATTCTCTCTCGTAACGGGACAAGCCCCGTCTTTTTATTGTCACACGAACACCACAACACATGCATGCGGCCACAACACACTCATGCTGACGGTGGCCGGTGAAAAGTGTCCTCTGCATTTAACCCATCCAGGCATGTCCTTTCCTCCGGGGGGCAGGCCAGGAGCAGTGGTCGCTTTCTCGTACAGCGCCCGGGGACCAACTTCGGATGTTGTCGTCACTGGTCGGATGACGATGACGATCTGATCTTCTGCATGTTTTTAGTGGGGGGGTTATATACGGAGGAACCCCCTGGGGGAGCACGGGGAGAACATGCAAACTCCACACAGACAGAAAGGCCCTTACGACGAGATACCCCACCTGGGCAGTAGGCACTGAAGATATGGGGGGGAACACAACCACAGCGCCCACAGTGTCCCAGGCGAGAATCGAACTCAGGACCTTCTGACTGTGAGGCGACAGCTCTACCACTGAGCCACCGTGCCCCCTGGCTACTATGCAAACTTGGATGAACCAACTAACTGTCCAAATGTCAGACTAAACCACCATGATCCATCCACTTGTCTGTTGACAGAATAAACCAATTGTTTGAACAGTTGTGCTCCAAAATGAGATACGGTATTGATTGTTTGGGTGGGGGGAAGAAAACAAGAAAAAAGGGGACACCGTCTGAGGCAAAATTAAGTATTCAATATTACATTTTTATTTTTTAAATTAAAATTGTTCTTGTGGTCATTGCTCATACACAGTAATCCTTGGGTGGTTTTCTTTTAGAATAAAATCTGGAATCAGCAATTTGTCTTAATGAGCCTCAGCTCAATTTACTCAATGTGGGTCTCCTTTTCTCCTTTTTCTGTTGTGTAATTAAAACATATTTCA